>NC_046663.1:141736531-141737417 GCF_010883055.1 Belonocnema kinseyi
CCCCCCCCCCCCACTGTTTTTGTTGAATTTCCACGTTTTGTGACCCCCAGAATCCGAAAAACAGGTTTTTACGAATGTGTCTGTCTGGTTGTATGTATGTATGTCAGGCTGTGAGCACGATAACTTTTGAGACAAATAATCTATTTAATTGGCCTTTAGCACAGTCTCTGAGTGTCAGACCCTAAATTTCAAGTTCTTTAGCCAGCCATTTTGGAGGAAAATTCAAAAAGTTAACGTATTTTGAAAATTTTTAAGATCACTTTTTTCAAAATTCAAAATTTTTCTGCACGGATGTTCATGGTATTCAAATAGACGAACAATTTCTCTGAATGACTTTTTTTGATGAAACCAAAATTGAAACCGAAAAACAGTTTTTTACGAATGTCTCTGTCTGTATGTCTATCTACTTGTCTATTTGTGTGAAAATGACCAGAGTTATAGCATTTACAAAATTTCAAAAAACAAAAGAAAATAAACATTTTAAACCAAATAACGCAAGATATACAAAAAAGTCAAGAAAAGAAAAATGTTGCTTTAATGATGCCCTAAAAGAATATTATAAAAACTTTTTAAATTTTCTTGAAAAATCCAAAATTAAAATTTTGACAGCATACAAAATATTGAAAAACCCAAATGATCATTTTTTTAATTTAAATATTTTACAGTAGTTGCAAGTTTCTAAATTACATGTATGTGTTTTGCAAAAAAAATGCTATTTTTCACGATTAAAACAAAAAAACAGAACTATCAAAACCTACCAGTTTTATCAGATGTCCACGTTTTGAGACCCCCTGAAACCGAAAAACAGGCTTTTACAGGTTTTAATGTGGCATCTGTGGATGGGAAAATTTTTTTTTTTTTCCGATCTCAGTATTTTTTATTGGAA
>NC_046663.1:141737517-141746773 GCF_010883055.1 Belonocnema kinseyi
TCAAACAAACTGAATAAACGAATGCATTATTTAAGCATCTGTCAATGAAAAAAAACATAACTGTTGACATAGACAAAAAAAGAAATAAGAACCATTCAATTTCAAGTTCTGCTAAACATGAAGCTAATATTTTTTAATTTAAGTATACAAAAGATTCCTGGATTGAAATAAATTAATTGACTCATATTATTAATATACTTTCTTGAATAGCAAGAGTTATGAACATATATAATATTTAGAAAATGGGTTGTCTTTAGTAAAACTTTTTTCAATAACATAACACACAGCATGATCAAAAGAGTAAATTTGTTGAGTAAATCGGGGTCAAAACTTAAAAAAACGAGTTTATAGAAAATCCTTGGAAGCACTGACAAGTTATCTTGAAACAAAACCCTTACAAAAATCACAATTAAAATAAATTCGAAATTTGGTGCAACTTCAAATCATAGAATCGGCCGCAGATCAAATATGTTATTTAACAAATAAACACGTTTTGAGTCCATCTAAACCAGTAAAACAGGTTTTTATGAAGCTATCTGTCTGTATGACTGGCTGCAATTATGTATGTACAGTGAAATTCTTCCATAGCGCCAATTTTGGGGCTGACGGTGGGAATTAATTCATTACAGCTTGCTTCGCTTTTTTCATTCACGGCTGAATTACAGCCGCAGATCTCGCGCACCCCGCGCACTCCGCGCAGCTTTTGTAACACCTACATGTGGCGCAGCGTCGATTCTCGAAAGGGCTATAGGAAGGATGGCTATTGAAGAGTTTCACTGTATTATTATGTTTTATTTTTTTATGTATATCCCTACGAGTTTTTTCAAAGCAAACAAGCTACACAGAAAATCAATAGACGAAAGTTATTTGCCAAGAAAAAAAAACTGACAATTGGTTGTAATCGTTTTCCTATAGGATATGTAAGTTTGAGCTCCCCTAGCGCGCGCGTCTGTGAGATTTCGCGCTTAGCTCTCGCATATTTATTCTATGCACTTTCATTAAAGGTGTATATTTTAAGATTAAATTGCTCAAAGCTTTGTAGGCTCTGCTATACATATCGACACTCGCACTGAGCACTCGATTTTTGAAAGAAAGTTTTAAATGTATACTTTCTGAATTACCTACCAATAAAAGGCTTTAATCCTTTTTTCAGACATTCTTCCCCATCTCTCGTTGTTACGCTACAAATAGGATTTTTGTTTTTATTTTTATGGATAAAATAAAATATTCTACAAGTGTTTTCTTAGATCTTTTACGTATCTTATGTCTTTTGGCATAATCATAGAATTAGGAATTCAGTGATTGGAGTTTATCAATAAATCTTTATTCGTCAATTTTAATTGATATAACCAACGTACGTTTCAACCTAGTTGCAGGCCTTTTTTTAGGTAATACATCACATTTGTCTGTTTGATGTTGAATATGTGCTGGAAGCAGAGCTTCTTTTCTACACCTGATTAAAAAAGTGCATTGCTCCTTTAGATTAACCAATGTTCGATGTCCCAGAATGTGATTGACCTTCTTTATTATTAAGAATTCAGTGATTGGAGTTTATCCACACTGTGAAATTTTTCAACCGTTATTAACATTAATGAGAGAATGCGTTTTATTCTGGTCATACGGTCGAATATAAATGAAAGTGGATTCAGGCATCAATGAATCTTTATTCGTCAATTTTAATTAATATAACCAAGTTACGTTTCAACCTAGTTACAGGTCTTCTTCAAGGTAATACATCACATTTGTGTGTTTGATGTTGAATATGTATGTCCATCTTACTTCTGCCTTCTCTGTCTCCATGCCATTCTTTTTAAGCCATTCTTATCAAACAGTTTCATTCTCCTTACAAAATCATTTGCGAACAACCTCTCCCCCAGCCCCCACACCTGCCTAATCACAAATTTTGCCCTTCTCACCCTCTCTTTTATATGACCATTCACTGCTTTATTCCTTAGAAACAGGAAGCCCAAGTACAAAAACTCTTTCACCTCCTGTACCGCTTTACCTTCCTTTTCCACTCCCCTCCTCTATCTCTCCCACCTCGCTTCCTGAACACGATAACCTTCGACTTGTCCGCATTCAACTCTAGCCTATTTTTGTTCAAATGTCTGCTCAACCTCTTCATCATCTCCTTTAAAACCTCTTTGCTCTTTCCCAGCAGCAAAATGTCATCTGCAAATGCTAGCGACCATATCCTGACTTCTCCTACCCTAACTCCTCCTACCACTACGGCCGCTAGCTTACTTTCCACATCCGCGATAAAAATTGCAAAAACCCTTCTGCTTGGTGGGCACCCTTGCCTCAACCCCCTATCCATCCAGAATCCCTCAGAGATTCCCTCCACTCCTCTCACCCTATCTTTAGTCTCCTCATATACCTCCCTTATCCTTCGATCAGGCCCCTCTTCACTCCCGTCTCTTCCATTGTCTCCCACAACCTCCCTCTATCTACCGAAGGGAATGCGCTCTTTAGATCTACAAAAAACGCGTACAGTTTGGCATCCCTTTTGGTTCGTTCTCTATCCACCACGTGTTGCAAGACGTAAATATTGTCAATAGTGCGCCTTCTTTCACAAATACCGCCTGCGTCTCCGGCAATATTTCTTTCCCCTCAACTTCCCTTCGCAGCCTATCTCCTAACACCATCGCGCATATTTTGTACGCAGTATTCATGAGCGTAATTCCTCTATAATTTTCCTGTCTCTCCCTATCCGCTTTCTTATACAGTGGTACGATCGACCCCTCTTTCCACCCTCTTGGGTATCCCTCTACCCTCCATACTTTTCTCACTACCCCCTTCAGCCTCTGCCTTACCACTTTTGTGCCAAACAGCCACGCTTCGTTCTCTATGCCGGCAATCCCTGCTGCCCTTGATTTTTTCAACTTCCCTATCAGCTTCTCTACCTCCTCGTCGTTCAGCTACTCTTCATCTAACTCTCTGTTTCTTCTAATCCCCTCATCTCTCTTTCGAGTATCTGAACCCTGAAGTGAATCCTTAACGTCGGTCTTTTTCTTTTTCCTGCTCTTTTTTCTCACACATCGCCCTAAAGTCCTTCCTTATTTTTACGTACTCCTCCCTTTTCGCGGTTTCTTCCTTCCACATCCTGTAGTTCTTTTTCACCTTTTTCTTCATTATTTTACATTCCCTATCCCACCACGGCTTCATCATTTCTTTTTTCTTCTTCCTAAATATCTTCTTTTGCACACAACCTTTCACTTTCTCTTGTAGATCCTTTCATATCTTGCTGACCGACTCCCCCTCAAAGCCACCCTTGCATATTCATAATCACATAGTCTATCATCGATACACCCCTCTGAATCACATACGTGTATTCTCCCACTTCGTCCCCTTTTACCACGTCATTCGCCACCGCCCACCCTCTATCCTCCATCCAGTTTCTTAGATAAAAGAAAAAAATTGATTTTTGTCATACTTACAAAAACAATGTCAACTATACGTATATTTAGTCACATTTAAACAGATGTGACGTCACTAAGATATGCAACTGAGTCCTGATGACACTACTTTCGCCTCCATGTTACTTTGCAACATATGCACCAATCACGTTTCGCGGCTGAGGCGGCTTTCTACTTGACAGCTGATGAAATGGATTTGGAAATCAGCGAAGTCCCTAAAAAAGGCAGATTTGTATCTAAGAAGTTCTTTGTAGCTGGATTTAAAGATCCAAATAAAATTTGTAATAGTTTGAATTTTTCCGCGAAGATGAACGTCATACCATGTTTCTTGTCAACAGGGATAGATACACGCGTTAAAATTTTCCCGCGATTGTGGCGCCATCTTTTAGTTCTAGCCGCGACTAAGGGAATAAAATTGTGGTTTGACATAATGGAAATGCAACGAGTTGAAATTATGTTAAACTATAATAAAAATGAACTAGAGTGCCAATAATAGTTAACGAATTAAAATTATACTTTAACATAATAGCAATGCTACATTTTACAATTATTATAAAGCATAATAAAAAATTAAATTTCGAAGTAAGAATAAAAATAAATTGAAAAATCTTTCTTTGTCGCCGAAATAATTGTAATGCACTCAATAATTATTATGTTGAACCATATTTAAAATTCATTTCTATTATATTTTTTAATATGACACTACATTTTTTTGAGATATTTAAAAAGTAAAACGTCTTGCCATCAAGGCCCTGGCTGCGAATGCGGTCTAGAGATTAGAAATAGTAAACGAGAGCGGTATCTGCTCAGTATTGCGGGACACTAATGGACATCGCGAGGAGGCCGACACTGAGCACGCTCAGTGGCAAAATGTCCAGTCGTCGCTACCTCTTCGACTAGAAGTATCGAGTTAGCCTATCCGCAAAAGAGGAATAGGTTAGCGGTGAGGCAGGAGTCAGTGTATATCGTAGAATGAATGGAATGAGCTACTAGTATGTGAGTGCTTTGAGGCACTGAATAAGCTAACGACAGAATACCGAGGCACTCTGGATCCCTGGACACAGCGGCATTAAGGCTAATGGGATATCGGACAGGCTAGCAAAGCCAGCAGCAAAAGACAATTTTACTGGACCCTAGACAGTTGTAAGTATTTCTAGTAGCTTAGTCACTGAAGATATTAACAGATGGCTGACAGTGGAACACCGGAAGTAACTGATTTTTTAGAAAAACACTGGAGGGGCCAGCGAAATATTTCTCTGGTTCCAACATTACCCAAAATCAACTTTATAAGGGTGTATTACTTTCGTCTTAATTTGTTCAAATTCTTGTCACCAACTTTAACCACTAAAAACAACCCCCTGTGCGGAAAACACCATGGCGAGGCCAGCCAAATGTTTTACTGGCTCCGAAATTATCCAAAACAAGCTTTATCTGGGTGTGATATTTTCGTCCTAATTTGTTCAAATTTGTGCAACCAACTTTAACTCCTGAAAACTGCCCTCTGTGCGAAAAACACTATGACGGATCCAGCGAAACGTTACGCTGCTCCCAACATTATTTAAAAACAACTTTGTGTGGGTGTATTATTCACCTCCTAGTTTTTTCTAATTTGTGTAACCAACTTCAACCCTTAATAATTACCCCTTGTGTGGCAAATACCATATCGGATCCAGCGAGACGTACCGCTGGACCCGACATTATCCAAAATTAACTTTATATGGATGAATTATTTTCATCTTAATTTGTTAAAATTTGTACAATCAACTTCAACCTCTAAAAACTACCCCCTGTGCGAAAAATACCATAGCGGGGCAAGAGCAACGTTTCGTTGGCCGCCACATGATCCTAAATAAACTTTATATGTGTGAAATATTTTCGACCTAATTTGTTCAAATTTTTGGAACCAACTTCAACACATAAAAACAACCCTCTGTGCAGAAAACACCACGGCGGGGCCAGCAAAACATTTCGCTGACCCCGACAAGATCCATATAAATTTCATATGGGTGCATTATTTTCGTTTTAATTTGATCTCATTTTTGCAACCAACTTCAACCCCCTAATAGGCAAACAGCATGGCGGGCCAGGGAAACGTTTCGCTGGAAAACGATGAGATAGGGGTTCGGGAAGTGGATGGAGTTGACACACTGCTCGAAAAACTTAAAGGAGCGATAGATAAGGTAAGGTAAGAGGTGAGAACGAGAGAAAAAGAAGAGAGAGTTAAAAAAGGCTGGTGCGACGCTAAATGCAGGGAAAGTGAGGATAAGACGAAGGAAAGTGTAAGGAAATAGAGGAAAGGTGAAATGGAAAAAAGAGAACTCAACAAAGGAAGGAGGGAGTACGAATGAATGATAAAGGAGAAAAGACAGAAGGAAAAAGAAAGGCATGTGGAAGAGGTTAAGAAGGCGGTAAAAGAAGGGAGGGAATGGGAAGTGATAAATAGGGAAGGAGGAGACATGAAGGGTATAAATGAAGAAATAGGAATCAAAATGTAGACCAAGCACAACGAAAGGGGTTTCAGAAAAGGGATGGGAACTATAGATGACGCCTGCGTGCTCCACTATTCAGTCAATAGGAGCATAGGGCGGAAGAAAATGAAGTTAGTCGCATTGTTTGTAGAATTTAAGGCAGCATTTGACTCAGTTAACAGGAAGATCTTATGGGCAGCCATGAAAGAGAGATGTGTAGACGAAGGTTGAATAGAGAGCATGAAAGAAATATTTGTGGATACTAAGATAAGGATGAGGATACGAGATAAGAAAGGTGCGGATTTCTAGACAGGAAGGGGGCTCAGGCAAGGGTGTCCTTTAAGCCAACTTCTATTTCGTATTCTTCTCGCAGTTTTAGTGGAGAAGTTGAAGATGAAAGGAAAAGGAGGGACGACATGAGAAACGGGCAAACTGTATTTACTAGAATATGCAGATGACATAGTGCTATTAGCGGATGATGAAAGAGGTATGAATTTGTTGATGAGAATGTTCGAAGAATATGTGAGAGAAAAGGGTTAAACAATAAATGTGAACAAGACCAAGATATGTGTTTCAAAAATAAAATCTTGCTATTTTTTTGAGTTTTTTAGGATGGAACCGAAGGGGGACTCAGTAGGGTCTTTAAGGATACTTTGTAGAAGCTGCGGTGGGTTTTGAACCACCTAACATATGTTTAAAGCGATCTATCCCTGATAACCAAACCTCATAGTAACTTACCTCTTGGAATATGGAGAAAAAAATTTAGATATAAAGTTAAAGTACCAGTAGGTCACAGCCCTGCAAAAAATTATCTGATTTCCATTTTATCGGAATTTATTTCATAAAAACATCTTATTAATTAGTAGGTTCATAAATTTATAGTAAGTTAATCAAAATATATATATATATTGAAAATATATAAGACTTGAAATCGAAATATTAATTTAATTTTTGCATTTACAAAGGAAAATAAAAACGGCTGCGAGGGTAATGCTGCAAGCAGTTTAATAGTTTGAAGTTTGGCAGGAAAACCTAATTCTTTTCTGAGTAGTAAGGAGCAAGTATGGGCTGCAAGTCAACTAACCCCACTCCTCGGCCGTCTGTCTAGACTGGCGCCTTCCCCCTCCACTATGCAGCGAGGTCATTGACGTCTATTATTTATAAAAGAAACTCTGGGAAGGTGACGGGTGTTCACGTGTATTGTGTGGCTCTCGCGAACGCCAAAAGGGAAAAGAGTAGATTATTTTAAATAATCTACGAGTGAGAAAAGGTTTTTTTTTCTCTCGCCCGTTCATTTTTTTTTCTTATTCGAAAGTTGACAGAGAAGGCAAAGGGCGCATCCTTCCTTCTGGTTTCCCTTCACCCTTTCGAATGAATGAGCGGTAGTTTAAGTTTTTCTTATTGGTAAGTTGTATCGAACCGATTTTGTACCTTCTTTTTCTATTATGTGACACGTTCCACCCACCATAGGACGTGTCCCCTTTCACACCATTTTTTCAAGTGTAATTGTTATATTTAATTTAGTCGAATAAATTCTGTGTGAACGCAGTTAACGGAGCTAAATTTTTCGTCCATTCCGGTAGGATCCTTTCTTTTTTTCTTCACAGGGACGACAACTCTCAGTCCGAGAGAGGGGGTACCAACCCACAAAAATAATTAAAGGAAAGACGAGTTTCACTCGTCATTCCTTCAGTTTATGGGACGCCTCCCCCGCATACAATTGTACTTTATTTCAGGCAACATCGTTACCCGGAAGACAGGCAGCACATTTCTCTTTGTTTGATTCTTTTAATGTTGGTAACAAAAATTTTATAAGTTCATTCGTACATGACAGCTTGCCACTCTGTACGGATCCTTCCCCAGATTTTTCAATATATCATTAAAATCCAATATCGCGGAATTACCCATGGTCAACTTTAGCTCAAAATAGAATAATTGAGAATGATTGTGAAAGGATGCAGAATGAATGTGTATAAAGCAATCATATGTTAGGTTAGCACATTCAACTGTCCGCTTTAGGAAATAATTTAGATTACCTTTTATTTGGTATTTATATCCAAGTTACATAAGAAACCCGGAGGTTCATTGTAGTTAAAGTCCTGACGTCTTGTCTCGATCGCCGGAAGTATTCCTCGCTTCCTCAGAATCACCAAAACAGATAGCACGTGTCACCGTACAACACCTGCCTCGAACACGGAAATCACCACACTTAGCCACGCTGCTACACACTACACCCAGTGCCGTTGCACCTCCTGTCACGAAAGCCACTATACACACACACACGATGGGTCCATCTACTGATTTCTTACCGGCTCAAGTATAGTAACAAAAATTTATTTACGACGTGCGGAACTATACTCAGTCCGGCACATGTCAAAACAATCCAGCGTAGCCATCTTGACAGGAAGCATCGAGTCGACATAACAACTTGCAGACCACTAAGAAGTTTCATTAAATATAATATTGAATACAAATTAGTTTTGCTTTTCGAGTCTAGCCTGATCTCGTAGAAATTGCTTCTTAGCTTTGAAGAGAAAGTAATGTTACATGATAATTGTATTTAATATATTGTCGTGGAAAATAATATTTTCCTCTGTAAAAAACGATTTCATAATTCATTTATGTTAACACTTAAAACACTTAGAGTTATTTAGAATTAAAACATTCCATTATTGAAGAATTTTACCCAATCAACTGCTAAGTTTGATTTTACGATTTTACTGTTAAATGTTCAAGTTTACATGAAATCTTGACTAGATGCTCAAACATTGAGACTAAAATTCGTCTACTTTTCATTTGTATTTTAAAAATCATAGTCTCAGCAGCCAATAGCTTCATAATTTTATAGATATGAACAAAATATATATTTAACAATATTAGCACTTTAAAAAATAAGGGACCTATATCATTATTTACAATTTGAATAATAATCATTATAATAATCTCTTATTGTAAGTATATATACATATCTGTTAGATGTAATCTATTCATCTTCCCCCTGATTTATAAAATAAGTTTTATTAGTTAACTTTGAAATTAGTTTTCTAATTAAAAGTGATTGAGGTATAATCATAGAAGTTACTTATTCCTTTCACCAGTGGTCTAGAATTTAAAAAGGCATAAGTACAGCTTTAAAATTTTGCGTCATGCAGTGTTTACGAAACTTCCTCCACTCTACGCAAGTATGGACTTTCCGCAAATTCCATCTTTTATCTATCTATTCCTTATCGTCCGTTCCTAGATTTTAAACAAACACGAGCGTCCGGCGAAACAAGGCCCACGTTCGTATTTCTTCAAGAGCTACCTCCTCCATCATATACATCCTTTACTGACTTCCTTCTTCATATGCTTCCCTTTACTCTAATCTATTTA
>NC_046663.1:141746873-141801144 GCF_010883055.1 Belonocnema kinseyi
ATATGTTCATGCATATAAATATTATAATTAGGTAAGCTTCTTTCTCAGGGGGAAGATTTCAACGGGCTTTCTCCCAAAACTATAAATAATATTTACAATGTTTTAAATTTATTTTAAGATTTAACTGACTTCCAATTATATACTTTTTTGCTTTTTAATTCCAAATTAAAGTTATGAAAGTAAAATTATATATAAATATTATTCTTTTTCGCATTAGTTTAAAACTGCGAAGCCATAACTGCTACTTTATAATATTGCATCAAACAGACATTTACAAATGTATCCTGATACTAACATGCAATTCCTAGAAATTTCCTCTTTCACACCTCCTTAACTTCCATTAATAAAATTGAAACAAATACATTTGTCTAGCGCACGGCTCTTCAGCGAGAGGAAATTCAGCCACAAATACTTTATTAATTTGTTATTCATATATAATATATATTACATCACATTAATATATATTAATATTTATTATTTAATTACTAAATGTAGTTTCTCCCTCCGTCTCTCTTTCTCTATCTATCTTTCTGCTTTGTAATTAACTCACGAATTATAAAAATTTATATAAATATTTATTTACTCATTTTACTCTTATTTTGATTACGTTATTACATTTTTCTATTTTTTGTGTGTAAGTATTTGAATATTTCCAATAACACAGTTTTTATATTTGATATCTACTGTATGTGTTTCACTCATTTAATCTCATCGAATCATATTAGAAATAAACTAGATTATCATTTTTTTTAAATTTAATTTATATCTTACTTATTATTTATTAATTAAAGTCATTAAAGTAGAATCATATAAGTTAACTATTCTTACATTACTAATCTGAAATCTAATAAACCATAAGTAAACCTTTAAATATGGCGCCATAAAGTCAGCGAAACTTCGCTAAGCATGCATCAGTATACTATTCAGGGAAAACCCCTCTATTATTTATCTATTCCTTATCTTCCGTTCCTAGAATTTAAGTAAATACGAGCGAGCAGCGAGACAAGACCCAGGCAAACATCAGGGGTCAATAACCTTGTTGCGTCGTGGAGGGAGAAGGCGCCAGTCCAGACAGACCACCGAGGAGTGGAAGTAGGCGGCTGGCGGCCCGTAGTGCTCCTTACTACTTACCTGTCTGACAGCTGCCAAAGTTTATCTCTAGTTGAGGGTCTGGATCAAAACAATAGCCCATCACTCAAGATCGGGTAAAATAATTGTCCAAACATCTCAGAGGACGGAAATTTAAAAAGTCAAAAAAAATTTTTTTTAATATAGGCTTGTAGAAAATAATGAAAAAAAACTTTTTTCTGTATTTTCTTTTTTCATCAGATGAGTATTTTTTATAATAAGCATGAAAAACTGAAAAAAAATTCGTTCCTAAATTAAATCACTTTTTAAGAAGTAAGTCATCCTAAGTTGGGCAGATATTATCGGAACGGTTTGATACGTCGATGCACACACGATATATACCCTAAAGATGCCTATAAACTAACAAAGGCTAAAAGTAGCTGATCGTGTATGAATATTTATTCGCAAATTTATACGGATTGGTAACCCCGTTTTTTCAGTTTCGCCGACAAAAAGTATGAACGGAACTTTGGAGATAAAACAAATTCCCATAAAACATTCGTTCCTTATTCATATATAAAGATTTCATAAAATTTTCAAATCAATTCATTAAAAATGGCCGGAAATATCCATTTTACAAGAAAGCATGCCACGCCGCCAATGATAGCTCCGCGGGCACTTAGTACCATCAGGCAGCGTGCTATCCTCTGGCGGTGTGGCATGCTTTCTTGTCAAATTGGATATTTCCGTCAATTTTAACTATAATATTGAAATATACTATAATTGTAATAACTATTTAAAAAAGATCAATTTTTGTGATTTTAAAATTTCAGTCCCTCGAGACATTTGGACAATAATTAGAAACAAGGACTAAAAGAAAGGGAAGACAGGAAGTAGACAGAAGTAGCTTGCCTTGCGAAAGCCCAAGTTGCTTTACAAATATCAAAATCAAGTGATGAAAATCTTAGTGAGGATGATTTCATACTTCCGAAACAATGAATATTAGCAGAAGATCCTCATTTGCAACAAAGACATGATTTAAAATCTCTCGTTCAAAAAAAGAGGAAACCACCTGGCATACACAATAGACCATGAAGCATTGCGTTTTCGATTTGACATTTGGTCACTGGATGACAGACGCAAATTCGCACGAATCTTGACTCACGTAATACACCTCCGTTCTACTTATCTTTATCAATACCGCGGCGTGCTCCACTATTTGATATGTTTAGCAATGCAGACAAATTTATATTGTCACTTCTCAGCGATGATATTGACTTATTTTGCTCCTCCATCTCCGAATTCACACATATTGTTCACAACTTCATCGAACACAAAACACCCAGTTAAAATTCTTAATTATTTGCCTGCTCACATTCTATACAATACTTTATGTACATATTGTAGCCCTATTAATGGTTTTCTTAAGCTGTTAGGCTTTCTTTGTCCAAATAAATAACTAAATCAATCAATCAAAGAAGAGCATGTTTCTTATATCAAGTAATCAGGTGACGAATACCTGAATCATTTTACTTCATCTTCTGGTCACGCATCGACTATTCGCGAAGGTACATGTGAGTTTTGCAAGCAAAAAACAGCAAATATTAAAAACCTTGCAGTTGTTGGTTGCGATGGAACGCCAGTTAGCACAGAAAGCAAAGATAGAGTTATCAGGTCCGTAGATACCAATTTCAAGAAATGCCTGCAATCCTCAGCTTAACTGTGACACTGCAATGTATTACCTTTACGTCAACTGATATATGCAATGGGCGATAAGATTAAAGAACAAAATACGCTATCGGGTCCAATAGGTAGAGCATTAGGAAACTGCGATCAGTTACCTATTGCGAACTTTAAAATAATCAAAGCAGAAGTACCAGAATTTGCAGCGGAGGTTCTTAAAGATCTGAGTACAAATCAAAAATATTTGTATCGAAGTAGCTCTGCAATTGCTTCGGGAAACTGTCCACCTGATTTCGCAGCTCTGAATCCTGGTACGATGAATCATGTAAATTATTTAACGTCTAGTAATCGTGATCTATAACGTAATTCAAAAGTGTTTTTTAAGCGATTTTGGCACAATTTTCTTTAATGCATTTTACTCACCACTGATATTAAAGTCAAGGACAAGTGTTCGAGCAGCCGCTTTCGCTATTTAGTATAGAAACGCTCCATTTTAACCACCATTTGACTAGCAATAATTTATGATGATACGCTATCCATGAGAGAAAAGGGTTTGCAACAGCATGATAAGGAAAAAGTTTATAGAAAAAGAGGAAGATCCAGAAAAGAAAAGATAAGTGAACTTCCGCTTCAAACTTTTCAAATACCAAAATTATACTTTAACGCAACAGAAAATTACGCCAGGGTACATTGGTTTAAACAAAACTTTAACACATTCACAGCTTCACGAGTTCTTGCATCAAAGCAGTAACAGAAGCTGCTGCTTCTACTTTTGGAGAAAAAAATTAAGACAGGATCATAAGGATACTTTTGCGATCAAGACAGGGAATGACGAAGGTGGAAACGAAAGCAGATCAAAAATTTTCAAAAAAGAAGCTGAGGTAAGGAGTGGCATAAAGCATGAAGCTCTGAAAGGTGTGTTTTTAGGACTGCTTGCGTTGCGACTCAATATGCAACGACGTCCTCGTCGTGAGGCCCGGGTTGCTCTTTATATCATTGCTACAAGCAGGGAAGTACAAATTCTTTCAATGTAATTTTCAAATAAAGTCAATATTTTAAGTGAAAAATGAGATAATCTAATTTTTTAAAATTTTTTGCGTAGGGAAAGTCTTTAAATTGTTTGATTTTTAACAGCTTTTTTAGGAAATTGGGATGCCAAGGTTTTCTGCTAAATATGATTACAGTATTTAATAAAGGGCTTTTAAAGTATTATGTGAGTAACAATAATCATTTTCTATACCCCCCTCGATATTATGTAAGATTTGATTGACTGCCCATCTATTTTTTTCTTTTAGGACATATTTTCTTAGATTGAAGAAGAAACTTTATGGCGACAAAGAAACATTATATAATTTTTCCGGATTCTTAGCAGTCGCGAACAATTGTCCAGGAATGTTCCTCAGTTGGCGAAAAATTTACAGATATCATTACGACATCGTTACGTAATCTTTACGTCAATTTCACGACATCCTATGCCCATGTCGTTACATTCTACTGCTGGATCTTACATAGGAACCTAAATGTCTCCAATATAGGATCCTATATAGAAATTTTCAGTTGGGCGGTATCTTTACGATATCATAAAGCCATCGTCAGATTATATGACGCCTTTACGTTTAATTTTTACGTCTAAATTTACGTCTTTACTTTAAATTTTGTGCCCGTTGAGAAATGACTGGTAGCTATCCAGTGTAGGAATATCGATGCTTAAGGAACCGGAGAAATATCAATATCCAGTAAATAGACCGTTAAAAAGTTTTTATTCAATTAATTCACGGAATCCAGTAGTAGGCCATGCACCATATATGTGCCGGTAGATGAGGTAATTTGTGGGTCGAGTGGATGTAAATACAAGTTATTTTTGAACTCGCAATGGTTCAAACATCATGGTCAGCTATCTTTCCGTCAGTTGTACACTTGCAGTCCCCATAATCTGACCCCTTCCTTTTCCATGGGGGTTTCTACTATCTTTTTTCGCAAATTTTCTCACATCTTCATCATGTTCGACAAAGAGTAAGTATTATTATTTATCCACTGTTCCTAATCATTTTATTTCCACATATTATGGTAACATAGATGTTTGCCGTCAGAAATATTATGGATAGTAATAACTTTTTGTTTGTCACATGAGCGTAATCAGTTATAAAGTTGTGTATCACATATATGATAAGTTTCCCAGTTCGCACGTAAGTGGGAGCATTTTATTTTTTCCGCGTTCTCAGGAAATTGGCATCACTTTTAGAGCTCGGGTTAACGGTGCAACAGGTGATCGATCTTCTTTTAGCTGACAGTTATCAGGTATTTTAAAGAAATATTCATATTGCTCCTCCTCATTCAAACTGCATGACTGATGAAGACTCAGGAGATGAAAATTCCTATGTTGTGTCCATGGATAACCTAAGCAAACGGCAGCTGGTAGCTGAAGCGGAAGTAAGATCTCTTTACGATCAATATCCATCACCAATCATAAGATCAATAGGACATATTCAGACATAAATGTGAATATCAGCACAAACCGTTCTGCTCCTTCTCCTGCTAATATTCCTTGACCTCGAACTAGTTCAACGATTTCCACAAGCGAGAAATTTAACAAAAATGCTTCTCTAAAGAGGGGAAAAACTCTAAAATCTGTAAAAACTGGTGTCATAACCAAGTGCTCGAATAAATGTAAGGTTGCTCTTAAGATTATTGTTGAATGGATCAAAGGAGACTTTGAAACTTTGTCAAGCTAACATTACTTGCCTTCTAAGAGGCTGTATGGAAAAAGGTTTCCTGATACCTAAGTACGCATAATTCATGATCCTATGCGACTCAAGCGATTCTAACAAATCCTCCGATGCTTTCATGTCGTTGATAATGAGGTTTTCAACCCTAGATTAAGAGATAAATTTTGAAAAATAAGTCCGCTAATAGATAAAATGAAGAAGAAATTCTCTTTACATTTCGTTTCTGAGAAAATATTTCATACGATGAGAGTGTATTAAGGTATTTGGTGAATTTAATCTAAAACAGTTCATCCCAACAAACCCTATTGGTTTTGGTTACAAGTGTGGTTACTGAATACACCCAGTGAGTGAAACCAGAAAAACTAAACTCCTTAACTTTCCATTTCTACATCGACAATTTGTTTACAACATTTGCTCTCCTTTCACACATGCAACAAGCTCAGCAACAAAGTTTTGAAAAAGTTTCCTCGAGGTCACATAGAGAGTATCATAAATAAGCCACATCATGTTCTCCTCTGAAAATGGGTGGATAATTCGGCAGTTGCTGCTTGTTCTAATACACACGGCATTAATCCTGTGACCAAAGTTTCTCGGTATTCATTTTTAAGCAAGGCTCAGGTCCAGCTTCCCCACCCTGCACTGCTGAGTGAGTATAATAATGGAATGGGTGATACAGGCCGGATGAACCAAAACGTGAATCTTACCGTATCCAGATAAGGAACAAAAAATGTTATTGTCCGTTAGTTACCAGGATGCTGAATTTATCGCTTTAAAATTCCTGTATTCTGCATCGACATGCTGGAAAGAACATATCTCAGGTGGAATTCAGAAGAGGAATTGTACTGACATACTTGAAGAAACTCCAGAAGAAACGCCCAGAAAAAGACAAAACTGGGTTTCGGACAATTGAAACATTGGATAAAGCAAGATGTAAGCACAAAGGCCATTTCTTAGAGAAACTTCCAAATCAGAAATGACGACGCTGCAGTGGAACGAATTGTAATACCAAATCTCGCTATTATTACGAAAAATGTGATGTTGGATTATGTACGGATTGCTTCAAGTCTTGCGACAATATAACATAACTTTTAAATTACTTATGATAAATGTTAATTGCATGTTTCAATTCATAGGAAGTAACAATTTACTGTTCAATATTCAGTTAAAAATATGTTTAATTTCCATCCAAACTTACAATAACTGATGTTTACAAAACAAATGTGAAAATCCACAATTCTTGTTCACCTAAAGAATCACATGTTATAGGAATGCACATTCATACTGTGGGAAGAGGGCAACGTACCATGTATGGTACAGCTAAATTTACCTTAAGTTAGTAGTGCAAAAGATTTAATAATACTTTATTCTCCATAAGAAAAGGTTATTCTAGAAAGAGACAGGGGGAAATTTTAGAAAAAATGATCGAAATTTAATTAAGACCACCACTAGATTATTCGATCAATACTAAAGAATTACAATAATACGAATATGATACGACTGTATTATTTTCGGTTCTTACCTTGGGTAAAATTTTAAATTCGGAGAAAAAAATTAATTGTTGTATAGATTTATACAACTATTTATTATCCCCATATACTGCCGTTATTTCGATGACACTTTCCTTATTATATAAAGAGATAGGTTAGATTCATTAATATCAGTTTTTAATTCTTACTACCAGAGTTTACAGTTTACGTTTGAAATCGAAGCAAACAACTTTATCAACTTCTCAAATATAGAAGTTATTAGAGGAGATAATGACCTTTTAATTACTAATTGGCTTAAAAAAGAAAATTACTCAAGAAGATTTTCAAATTTCATATCCAAAATCCGACCCTACATAAAATAGGCATTATTAAAAAGCTAACTAATGTAATCTATTCGAAAAGTAACCTAATTATAGCAACTATCCCACCCATTTTAGTGAAAAATACATTGAAATAAGGTTAAAAGAATTGGAATCAAAAAGAAACCAACTTGATGGCAATGATATTATAAATAATAGCAATGAAAACTTAATTCTTGTAAACAAAAAGAGATGGTTTCTACACCGTTTCTTAGTTGCATTTATAATAACGTTAAAGAACATAAAAACAATATTAAACTAGCTTGGACTTTTTTATTGATTCTTATAATATGTTACCAGAATATTTGTGCTAAAATTTTCAATTAAGTCTTGCCAGTAATTATTAATATATTTATAAAAATATTTATTGTTCTACTTAATTTATTAAAATGAATATATATTTTCAGTTTCCTCGAAAATATTAACAACTATTGATTTTTACTCCACATTCATTGCATAATTAATGTACTGTCTATTTTCAATCTTTTCTTTACTTTTAAAATTTTTAATTTCAACCTATTTGAATTTCCATTAATAATTATTAAACTTTTCACAGAACAATCTCTTTAAGAAATCCTGAAATAAATATGAGCACTGAAACTGGATTTTCTCAATGAGTCATCTATGCATCTATCAATTTTTTCCCTCCGAATTTCAAATTTTATCAAGGCAAGATACAAAAATAATACATTAGTATTTTATTCGTATTATTGTCATTCTTTAGCATTGATCGAATTCATGTACGATTTAGGTCTTGTAATGAGACTAGGCTGTTCTCGAAACGTAACCAAAAGTTTTTTATCCCGAAAATGATTTAATAAACTTTTTAATGGGCTGAAAGTCGTCGAAGTATCATTTAATTTTCTACATTCGCTGGTTTCTTGTAGACGCAAAAGAAAATAAAACAACATACCATCTCTCATAGGCTTTTTACATCAATATCGAGGTTTCTCTCAAGCACAAATATCTGGCTAAACTTGATGACGAGCTTCGTTGAGATTTTTCCGAAGAGCCTGAGCTCTGGACTATTAAACGTAGTGCATATAATGTACCGAGAGCTTTCATGGATGCGAACTGCCACGTCACTGTCGACAACCCGCCCAAACCAGAGGAGGTCGAAGTATAGTGGAAAGGATTTCATGAAGTCCAGCATCCGCTGAAAGAAAAATCAGCGAAGATAAATAACTTGAAGGAGCTGTGTGACCTGATAACACCTGAGGAAGAATACCTACCTATCATCGACGGGATGGTAAGAAAAGCATTAAGAGGAATGAAAAACTATTCCGCTCCGAGACCAGACGGTCTTCTGAACTGTCTGCGAGGACCTGCAACGAGTATCTACAACAAACATGCTAACCGGATTGTACTCTATTTATTTTAAGTGGTTCCATTAGCGAAAGACGAGCTCAGATCCTCGTTATCGGATCAAGAAAAGTTATGCAGATGAAAAAAAGCATGCACCTTAAGTTTTTATTATTATTCTAGATAAAGCACATATCGTCGCAAATGGGAGACACCCTTTTCTCGAAATGGTCAGGAAATACAAAGAAATAGCCAGAGGAGCGTTTCTGTATTAAATAGCGAAAGCGTTTGCTCAAACACTTGGCCTTGACTTTAATATCAGGGGTGAGTAAAATTCATTAAAGCAAATTGTGCCAAAATGGTTTTAAAAAACACTTTTGAATTACGTGATATTTGCAAGGTCAATGTTTTTGGGGTCACTAAATCTAAATCGGAAGTTGAATTAAAAAAATTAAAAAAGGCGGGTCCAATAAGGCAGATATGAAATAGTAAACATGTTTGGATCTGCACAAAGTTGGTGGCAGTTAGGTTTTTGGGGTAGCTGATTTTAAATCTAATGTTGAATTTTTAAAATTCAAAATTGCGGTTATGAAATATTAAGAATTTCGAGGTCTGGAAAAATTGCTTTTGCATATATTCCTGGGGTCGCTGATTTTGAATCTAAAGTTCGATTTAAAATTTTTTAAATAGCGCATTCAACATGACGGACATGAGTTGCTAAAAATGTTCCGGCCTGGATACAATTTGAGGATGCTATGGTTTTGTGATCGCTAAATCAAAATATGATACTAGATTTTCAAAATTCAAAATAGCGTCTCCAATATGGCTGACGAAAATTATCAAAAATGTTTACAACTTGAGCGGATTGTTAATATTTATGCTTACAGAGTCTTTAAAATAAATCTTATATTGGACAGTTGGCACTTCAACAAATTCAAAAACATAAATATAGATAGTTCAATAAATTTTGAAACATCTTTGATAATCTTAATAAGGTCCGAACATTTTTAATAATTCATGTCTCTAACATTGGATCTGCTGTTTTGAATTTCGAAAATACAGCGCTAGATTTCGATTTAGCGACCCCAAGAACCTCATTGTCATCCATTTTATCAAGATTTGAACATTTTTAATAAATCATATCCACCATATGGGATCCGCGATTTTGAATTTTGAAAATCTAACACCAGATTTAATTAAGTGATCCTAAAACAATAAGTATCATAAATTTGATCAAGATTCGAACATTTTCAATCATTTATGTCCGCCATATTGGATCCACCTTTTTTAACGTATGAGTCATGATGCAAAAGGGAAACGACTTTTTTTGCCCGTATATATGTCACTGTCAGTGAATAGGTTAAAAAAATCACAGGGGAAAACTTTCGCGAACAGCTTCTCGACAAGAGGATATACGGCATTTTCCGCACGAATATAAAGCATCTAGGACACATACTATCTAGTTTTATATCTCCTGCGGAAACGAATTACATCCAAAGGCATAATTAGACACTAAGGGTGCTTTATTACCATCTCTGTTACTCTTACAGCAATATCCTAATACCGAATGTGGTAGTTCTTGGGTTGGTCTTTGTCATCAGGGCGCACGTGACTTTTGCGAAATCATGTTATTGAGTACATCGCAGCCTGTAGCCACCTAACCTACGGTCGTAAAACGTGGTTACAGCTGAAATTTTAAACTGATTTAGTCTTAAATCATTATATAACAGTTCTTTAAAACCACCGTTTATTTTCAATATAATACACCTCCATTTTAAAGATACTTAACTTTTATTTACTAAGCTAATAAGTCATATTTATTTAAAGAAAAGGATGGTATAGTTAGATATTACGATGAATTTGGCTTTAAATATCAGCCCTCAGAATGCTGAAGTCTCTAGTGTTGTAATTTAAGCTTACTGTTGTATAATATCTCAGATTGTATCAACACCTTCTGGTGGAAGAATTTTCCTCCATTTCATCAGCATTTGGCCCGTATTTTCACCTCATATTGAAAGTCGGAAGAACCGATTCCGGAGTGGGTGGTAAAAGGGCGCAGAATACTCCTGCCGAAAATAGGCACCTTAGCTGACCCGAAGAATTACAGGCTAATCCCTTGTCTGAACACACTGTATAAGATATTCACAGCTATCCTAAATTATAGGATTGTTTGGGCAATTGTACTTGTGTGGCAGGAAATGTATGAACAAAGCGGCTCAAAGAAAGGCGTAGCAGGATGTCGGGAAAACCTGCTCATTGATAGATGTGTCTCAAGGGTGCAGCATACTACCAGCGCGATCTATCGATGGTCAAGATTGATTACCGGAATGCTTAAAATTCTACCTCCCATAGACTTAGGATGTGTCTTTTGGAAAGCTTAAATGTTCACCGGCACATCGAGCAGTGTATAGAGAGGTTGATGCCACTTTGGAAAAACATATTTGCTATCTCATTTGGAAAAAATCGTGTGACAACCAGCAAGGTCACCTTTCAGAGAGGTGTCTTTCAGGACGACATCATGAGCCCACTCCTCTTTTGCCTCACATTATTGCTACTATCTCTATCACTTCGCCATTCCAACGAGTACTTTTCCGGAAAACCTGCAGATCGAAATTTCAAGGTCACTCATGTCTTTTAGATGGACGATTTTAAGATCTTCGCTAAAAACAAAGAGCAACTACATTCATCTCTAGAGATTGTTTAACGATATAATAAGGAAATAGGAATAGAATTTGGTTTAGACAAATGTGCTAAGGTTTAGTTCAAGACAGGAAAGCTTAATGGCATCCCTGAAGACCCTGAGCTCGTCGATAGAAGCGCTATACGACACCTTTGCGCTAGATAGACTTATACATACCTGGACGTGCCACAGAGCTGAACTCAGGATGTGACATCTCTAAAGGATACTCCCCGAAACAGAATTTTGAATGTTGAATGTCTTCACAACAGAATTATTCTGTGTACAGCACATAGATTCGCAAATGGAAGTGACCATCTTCTTAAAATAGTCAGGAAGCACAAAGAAGTGGGCAAAGAAGCGTTTCTGTACAAAGTAGTGGAGGAGGCTGCTGAAATACTCAGACTTAATTTCAGTACTAGGGGTGAGCAAAATGCATCAAATCTAATCTATCTCGAGTACTCACTCCTGAAAGCCCGGATTAAGAAAGCACAAGAGAAAACTTTCCCTGAACAGCTCCTTGATAAGAGGATGCACATCATCTTTCACAGAAATTTGGAGGATCAGTCAATCTCGTGTGAGCTAACTTTGCTATCCTTAAATCACCGGGATTGTAGTCTGGCACGAAGGGTTTCATTTACGCATGTCAAGATGGTGTCATTTCTACCTTTACATACCGTCGCCACATTTTGAGCCAAGACATTCCCGATGATAGCTGCAGGGCGTGCTATGCACACCCCGAGCATTTAGTACAAATACTATCTAGTTGTCCAACTCATGGAGAAACAACCTACATTCAGGGGCACAATGCGGCACTAAGTCTGCTTTATTTCCATCTCTGTCACTCTTATAGAATTAACCTTAATATCGCTCCTCTAAATGCTCCTGGGGAAACCGAGTCAATTTTCGAGAATGAGAAATGCCGCACATACTGGAACTTAATATTCTCGGCAATTGTTTCTGTTGCATACTCGAGGCCTGACATGGCTCTCCTCAATTTCGAGAAGTGAACCATGTTCGTTATCGAATTTTCGGCACTAGCTGACAAAAACATCATAGCCAAGGAGAATGAAAAGAAATAGAGGTATAGAGACCTTATAAGGGAGTTGCGACGATTGCACCGGGAATATTCTTTTAAACTAATCGTCCTTATCATCGGGGCTCTCAGAGGTGCCAATTTTTCACTGTTTAGAAGCCTGAAAAGCATCCCTGCGTGTGAGCAATATGCTAAAACACTTGTGGGAAATATGCAGAAGACGGTCCACCTAGGGTCGCTCCGTGTCCTGAGGTTGCACGATACTTTTGCCGGATCGTCGTATTGATTCCCTTACAAACTGTAGCCACCTATCTCACGGTCGTGAGACGTGGTTGTGGCTGAAATTTGTGGCGCGATTTCGCTGAGATCGGGTGTAGTTTTTCAGATTAGCACTCGCTCCCGGCGAAATTGTGCGGTTGTCCTTATGACAAACTTTTAATTATATATGGGGCATTCCATACCAAATCGACCACTTTTGAACCTGACCTCTTTCGATATGGCTGAAACTTTATAATTATATTCTACCCGACTAAAAACACTTTTTGTTTTTTAATTTTTTTACCCACCTCAAAAAAAGTAATGAATTTTTCAAAAAAAATGGTTCTTTTTTCAAACTGTCATAACATTGTCAAAAAATGTCCGATCGTGACGTTTTTTTCAAAATCTTTATAATTAAATGCACTTTACAAAAAAAATACACAAAAATTTTAGATAGTAAACTCTAAAATTTTTTTTTGTTTTTTGGAAAAAACCGTAAATTTTTTGAAGTTTGCTATTTATTTTGCTAAAAAAAAACTTCAATTAATTATGCGGCTATTCCCGCCAATCCCAGAGTGGGCCAATTTCTTTTCAATTTTTTTTTTATTAAATTTTTTTTCAGTTTTTCAAATTTTCTTTTTCTAGAAATTTTGTTTATATAATAAAATAAATGCAAGAAGATGACTTCTCAGTATATCATATTTAATAAATATTTTAGACTTGAGCATATTATAACAAATTTGATTCTGAAATAAATAGTATTGAAATTCAGCACTTTAATTAGATCGATAAGTTAGGGCGTGACAATCAAAGACTTACCTACGGCCAGTTAACTAGATCCACGCGATCACGCTTGTTGGAAAAGAAAGAATGTAAAAAAATGGCGAATTTCAAAAAATTTAATTT
Source organism: Belonocnema kinseyi (assembly GCF_010883055.1). Taxonomy (NCBI): domain Eukaryota; kingdom Metazoa; phylum Arthropoda; class Insecta; order Hymenoptera; family Cynipidae; genus Belonocnema; species Belonocnema kinseyi. The sequence continues at coordinate 141,760,376 of NC_046663.1, forward strand.
TTTTCCAAAAAACACGAAAATTTTATAGAGTTTACAATCTAAAAATTTTTTGTCGGGTAGAATATAATTATAAAGTTTCAGCCAAATCGAAAGAGGCCAGGTTCAAAAGTTGTCTATTTAGTATGAAATGCCCCATATGTATACTTTGTTATTGTTAAAAATGCATGAATATAGTTCAGAAACTTTTGAAATACTGTGAAATTGTTGCATGAAAAAATGTAACTTGGATTTTCCATTATTTTGTGTGCTGTCAAAATTTAAATTTTGAATTCATTAAGGAAATTCGAAAAGTTGTTATGATAATCTTCTGGGGAATTTAGAAATAAAACTTTTTGCTCTCTTGCCAATTTTGCATATCGGCCGTGATTTAACTTAAAAACTTAATTTTCATGTGTTTTTTGGAATTTTGTAAATGTTATATCTCTAATAATTTTTAATTTGAGGAAAAAAGTCATTTGGATAAATTGTTCGAATTTTTAAATACTATGAATAACCTTACAGAGAATTTTTGAATTTTGAAAAGAGTGGTCTCAAAAATATTCAAAATGTGCCCACTTTTTGAATTTCTATTCAAAATGGCTGGCTAACGAACTTGAACTTAAGTTTACAACACTAAACGAGTGTACCAATTTTTCGAAAGTTATCGTTTTCACAGACATACATACTGACAGATGCATTCGTAAAAACATGTTCTTCGCATTCAGGGGGTCTCAAAACCTGGACATTTGACAAAAACTGCGGGGGGGGGGGGGGATCAAATTTTACACAAATCTAACACCTACTCTGATGAGAATGTAAAAATTAAATTACTTTGCGTTCTATAGAATATACCAGTATGAACATATTTTCATTTTTCAAAAAGTACAGATTTAAATCAGAAAACAAAAATACTGGAATTGAATTTAAATTATGTATAGACTACTGAACTATAGAATTATAACCATAATTAATTCAAAGTCTATGTATGTATACATATCTATATATATTGACTTTTTTTTAAATTTAACTTGCTTATTATTTGTTTCGTTATTGAAACCAATATTCTCAAAAAAGTTAACGTTTTTTATAAATTATTAACAATTTATAACAATATGAGTATTGTTGCATAATATTTTATTTGATTGATTAAAATAAATAAGAATATTAAAATTTAAATCAAAATAACATAATATCTATTTGAGCTTCGTACAAAAAAACGCGAATTTCCGTTTATAACTCAAGCATGAAACCTTTCTTGGCAGTAAGTATTCTGGAAAAAAATATTGCAAACTTCCTATATTAACGGCTAGTTAAAAACAATTGGATAAAATACTTTATATACTCTCAAAAAATTAAATTTTCAAGTTTCTTCCTACGTATTTCATTGAATCTATACATCATAAACAATCAGTGCACGTATAGCATATAGGACAGTTTCAATTTAGGTCTATGACAGGCCTGTCCAGAGAGAATCGTTCGACTCAATCATCACATTTGGATTTCTACAACCAGTCCCTCTACTCAGCTTCGGTAGTGGTCGAAATAAATCTTCGTAGCGAATAGTTTCATGGAAAATAGGTTTACTCTGAATAATTCTTAAAATGTTAAACCTTAAATCAAAAATCATTTGTAAAAGGAATTTTTCAAAATATAATTTTTTGATACAATCATTGCAGGTAATTTTGTAAATAAAAATCTGAGTTTCTGACATCTCAGGAGTAAGTTGCCGTTTTTGTGAAAAAGTGAAAATGAATATATAGAGGTCGGCAAAATAGAGTGCGTGAAACCTGAACGTTCTATGAAGTACCTAAATCTTTTCAAAACCAGAAAAGAAAATTTAATGATCTACAATTCGCGTCTTGACACTTTTCCAAACAAAAACCATTACGCTCGGCGTTTTGAGCCAAGTTTTAGCGCGCGAATACGCATTATTACTTTAATATTGCATTTCAAATTGGTCGCCCTGAAGCACGTACTTCAAGACTTATCTGCGGTACTGAATTCTGCCATGTAAGTCATGTGGCACGCGCCACGATCAACCAAGGAGCCTTTCCGGCAGCGAGTGGAAGCTGTTGGTGAGGTTAAAGTCTCAAATCACTTTTCGTGCAGTTTTGATGATTCTCAAGGCTCAACCATGTGGCGTTTGAGTCAAACTTCGCTCTCTGGACCACCCGAAACTGGAAGTGTTCGCAAGGTGGAATAAAGAGTTTGCTCCTTAACTCAAGCCTTGTCCCCTTCTGCAGTAAATCTGATTAAGTGGACAGATTGGGAAGTGCTCTTCTTTAACTGAGTCTGGTGTCTAGTGTAAGAAGGAGATCCATAATGTATCCGTTGAAAGCATAAGTTTCGTTCAAATATCTGAGGTGAACTGATTTAGTATTAGGTGTAGAACTTTTGAAACGATTAGTGAAAGCGTTTTCGGGGTGAAATAGAGGGTTCACTCTACATCACTTACTTTTATTAATTTCTTGGATCAATTATATTACCTTACCACGAGTTTATTATAAAAAATGCATTATATCGCTTAGCGCATATCTTTGTACGTATTGCACGTAGTATACATAAATTCACTTTCTCTTTGTTTGCTATTACATTATAGCATGGTGCCTAATTAGGATAGTGAAATTAGCCAGAAAATTAGTTCCATCGATTTCATGATCAAACTTAAGATTAGGTTGTGAAAAAAATAACAAAATTATTTTAGATTTTTATTTGCATGTGTGTGTGTGTGTTTGCACCGAGGGGTACATAACTCTTGCAATCAGTATACATACGAAGTTGGAATTACCTTGCAACCACTTGAAATCACCGTGAAATCACTTGCGACCACTCACAATCACTTGAAATCACTCACAATCACTTGCAATCACATGCAGTCCGTTTCAATCACCCAAAATCACCTGCAATCACTCTACAATCACCTGCAATCACCTGAATCACTCTATAATCACCTGCCTTAACCCTACAATCGAGTGAAATCACGTGCATTCACTCTGCAATCACATCTCAAGTTGGATATTATTTTTCATTTTACAAACCTATACAGTTAAGTGTTAGAAGCTATCATTTATTTTTGTAACGATTTTATCATTTAATTGAACAGTTTTATAAAAATAATATCAAAATACACTTATGGTTAATTATGGTTTATTAAGAAATAATGTATCGCTCCATGCAATTGATATTATTGATTGTCCTTCAGCGCGCAGACATCTTGCCAGCTGATGTCACGACTTGAAATCCATAACTTTCGTCTGCTACGTCACAGGCGACGTCCTATATCGGTCACTATAGTATCTTCTTGTTGTATAAATACGTGTATGCATAATTTTTAACTGTTATCAAATTAGCACTCAATTTACTTTAATTTTCAAGAGTTGAAAATTAAACCTTTGGAAGTTAAACTCTTTAAAAATGACACAAATTCAGATTCCATTTTTAACAGTTGTAAACTCAAGGAACAAGATAAACTTATATTAAAAACAAATGTTAAAAATATATTTTTTACATAATTTCACCTGAGAATTGAATAAATAAACATTTGCAGAAAAATGTTTGTATTTACATTTCTCGAAGCTTCTCGTAACAGGATTTTACCAGGAATCGAGAACCTTCTCAAACTCGTTATCGGGAAGTTTCATTTTGCGCTCGAGCTCTGATTGGACATCTTGCGTGAGGCTCTCCCCTTTCCAGTCACCAAAACTCGCTTGCGAACTAGCGGGAGAAAAGGGCCGAGCTAGTCTGGTTCGAGCAAGCAACGCGTGACCGTAAACTGAATAAACTTGTGATTATTAAACTACCCGTTCGCTTATTATTATTGCTGGTTTATCATTCTCCCCACGGACTAAAACATCAGAAGTGGGATTAGCGAGAGTCGCGAACGCGGATCAAACAAAAGTAAATTTCTTGTTTTTTTTTTTTCGTTTCTATATGCAGAACGGACCGTGAATGCGTAATATCCTTGTCCGTCCTTGCTCCGTGTGAGCTGAAAAGGGATTTCGACTTGCGTAAGTTTAAAATTGTGCTGCTGTGCGCGTAGAATTCTGAATTCTCTGTGTGAGATAATACGGTAATTCCATTGCTGTGTGCATGGAACCTTTGGTTCTCTCTGTGTGAGAGGAAAACAAAATTATACGTGAACGTTTTGTTGTGTTTTCTTGGAAATCGTGTGTCGAATTCTGAAAATGCTTCCAAGAGGCAGAGATCGAACCGAATACACATTGGTCGAATTAAAAGAATTTTTACGAGTTAGAGGTCGGCCAACTTCGAGCAACAAACCAGAGTTGATAACTCGGTTGTCAGCATTTGACTCGAACATCTGGGATGCTTTGGACGCCGAAGCACGTAGAATAACTGAAGAACAGAGAATCGCAGAAGAGTTAGCTGTTGAAGAACAAAAGCTCTGGATGAACAAAGAGATCTAGAAGAACGAAGAGCTTTGGATGAGCAAAGAGCTTTGGATGCAAAAGGCGCGAGAATGAACGAAGAATTGCTGATGTGCTGGGAAGAAACGAAGTTGGACAACAGGACGAGAATCGCGTCGATCTTCCCGGTCAGGCTCTAAATAACGCCAATGTCCTAGCAGACATGGAACGCGAAAGGGAATTTTTGCGACGGGACAGAGAACTTCTGGAACGAGAACGGGATCTTCTGACACGAAAACGACAGATTGGGGTAACATGACCTGGTATATCATTGGCCGCTGCCTCAAACGGTCCATCCTCGTCGAGTGGTGGGGTTCGGGTGATCAATGACCTCCTAGGTGAGTTCGACGGCACCGAAAATACTTTCTTTAACTGGAAACAACAGATATTACTCTTGAAATCGGTTTTTGATTTCGATGATAACGCGACTAAGGTCCTGATTAGCTCTCGTTTAAAAAGCAGAGCTCTTAGCTGGTTTCACTCGAGAGCGGAACATTTGGCATTGAGTATACCTGACCTTTTGCGCGAGATGCAACAAATGTTCGACTTTAGACCTGCGAAACTGACACTCAGAAAAGAATTTGAAGCGCGAATGTGGCAGACTAGTGAATCATTCGCAAGCTATGTCCATGAGAAAATTATCCTCGCGAACCGTGTACCAATCCACGACGAAGAACTTATCGATTATTTGATTAAGAATTCAGTGATTGGAGTTTATCCACACTGTGAGCTTTCTTCGACCGTTAATATCATTAATTAGAGAATGTGTTTTATTCTGGTTCTCTAATTAATGATTATTTGATTGACGGAGTGAACGATGAACTGCTACGAAACCAAGCTCGTTTAATGAACTGTCAATCAAAAACGGACTTGCTTAATATTGAAAGTGAAGTGATCAATAACAAAAAGTGTATAAGGTGCTATAAGTTCCGCGAAATGGGACACATCGCGTCGCAGTGCAGCGCACCTTCCACAGGTGCGAACGGAACTTGCTTCCGGTGCAATTCTTCCAGTCATTGGGCGAAGGTTTGCCCACAACTAACGTCAGATCCAACGAAGAGTGTACAACCTGATTTGACGAGATCAACGAACGTCGTACAAACCACGCATCTCAAGCCAGCATATATTGTTCCAGTAAACTTCATAGCAGACGACGGAAGCGGCAATGCTTGAAAGTTTTCAATAAACGCTATGGTAGATTCAGGTTCGCCGATTAGCCTTATTAAGAATAGTTTTGTACCTAATGCTTTGCGCTCAGCCCTTCCGGATAATAACGATCGGTTCAGTGGCATTAATGATTCTCCTCTAAAACCCCTTAATTTATTGAACCGTAATTTTTAAATTCATGGTATTAATTTAGATGTAAAATTTTATATTGTAGCCGATGAAACGATGCATGAAATTGCCCTACTAGGTCGTGATTTCACGACGCGTCCGGAAATAACGATTAACATAGTTGGAGAAAATCTTGAGATTTTAAAAAGTGACGTCGATCAAGTTGATAGTACATTAAATGAAGTTCATTATGAAATAAACCAGATTCCTCAAATACATTTTATTGATAAAATCGAAAGTAATCGCGAAGACTTAAAGATAAATTCAGAAATCGGTAAGGATGCGAAAAAGAAAATTTTCGAGGTTTACAAAACTGATTATCTCGAGCATTTTAACGCGCAGAAAACGGAACCAGATTTTGAAATGTCGATTGAACTGAAACATCAGCAAAATATTAGTTTTCGACCGCGAAGATCATCTTTCGCCGATAAAGAAAAATTACAGGTAATTTTGGATAACTTGCAAGATAGAGGATTTATAAGAACTCGTAACTCACCTTACGCGAGTCCGATTGTCCTTACCAGAAAAAAATGGTGAAATCCGTCTGTGTATGGATTATCGTGAAGTAAATAAAATTACAGTACGTGATAATTTTCCCACTCAGTTACAATCTAGATCGGCTGAAAGATAAAAAGTACTTTACATCCCTAGATTTGAAAGACGACTTTCACCATGTTAAAATAAGCGAATCATCAATCAAATATACGTCTTTCGTCACTCCCTTAGGGCAGTTTGAATATTTAAGGATGCCTTTTGGCCTGACTAACGCGCCCCGAGTTTTTCAACGTTACGTAAATTCTATATTTGCACCTCTCATGAGGCAAGATAAAATACTTTTGTATTTAGATGATATCTTGGTAGCTTCTCGAGATCTCGACCAGCACCTAGCGACCTTACGCGAAGTTTTTCAAGTGGCAGGGAAAAATCACTTAGAATTTCGACTGGAAAAATGTCATATTGTTCAAACGGAAATAAACTATCTCGGTTATTGTGTAAGCGAACAAGGTATTCGTCCTAGTGAAGAACACATTGAGGCTATTCAAAAATATCCGATACCTGGAAACGCAAAGGAGCTGCTTCGTTTCCTCGGTCTCGCCAGTTACTTTCGACGATTCATACTAGGGTTTCCGTCCTATGTAAACCGTTATATGACCTGCTCAAGGGAAATGCAAAATATAAATTTGGAGTTTCCGAAAACAAAGCGTTCGAAACGATAAAGGAGTGTTTGATAAGTAGGCTCCTTTTAGCGATTTATTCTCCAAAAGCTGGTACAGAACTGCATTGCGATGCATCAAAAAGCGGGTTTGGGGCCATCTTGTTACAAAAGCAGGACAACGACTCTTTTAGGCCAGTTATGTATTTTAGTCAGAGAACGACTGCTGAAGAGTCAAAATACCACAGCTTTGAACTAGAATGCCTCGCAGTTGTTTACGTAATAAAACGTTTCCACATATACCTTTACGGGATAAAATTTAAGATTATAACGGATGGCGATAGTTTCCGTCTTACGCTTTTTAAACAAAACGTTAACCCACGAATTTCGCGATCTGCACTTTTCTTGGATAGATACGTTTACAAAATTGTACATCGACCCGGCAAACGCATGAACAACGTCGACGCGTTAAGTCGCTGTATCCACGTGATAGGGGGGAAAATGTTCGATAGAACTCTATCAATTTGTCAAGACCGAGATGTTGAAATATTTAAAATCAGGGATAATCTTGAAAAAAGAGAGCTAAAATTGTATGAACTTCGCGACGGGCTGGTGTACCGGAAAGACAGAAATAAGAGATTGCTATGCTACGTACTGCAATCAATGGAAAAAAAACATAATTAGATCTTGTCATGATGATTTAGGACATGTAGGGTTGAATAAAGTTTTTGACAATGTTTCCAAGATTTACTGGTTTTCTCGGATGCATGTAAAAATTAAAGAGTATGTCGCGAACTATCTCCGATGCATTGAATATTCGCCGTTAAATGGAAAACCTGAAGGATATCTCTATAACATTCCGAAAGGAGATAAACCTTTCCTTGTTTTATACGCCGATCACTGTGTTCCCTTTGAGAAAACATGTAAAGGATTTAAACATTTTCTTGTAATAATTGATGGGTTTACTAAATTTGTAAAACTTTATCCTTGCAAATCGACTAAATCTGAAGAAACAATTAAACACATGAGAGAATATTCCTGTAATTATAGTAGACCCAAACGTATAATTACATATCGGGGAACTGCGTTTACATCTAACGCCTTTACGGAATTTCTTAAATCCGAAATTATAGATCATGTTCTTATTGCGGTAGACACGCCTCGTGCCAATGGACAGGTTGAAAGATTAAATCGTGTTATTACTACTATGATTGCTAAGTTGTGCGAAAATCCAGATAGATGGGATCACGTATTAGATCAAGTGGAATTTGCAAAAAATAACACAGTTCGTCGATCCACAGGAAACACACCTAGCCAAATGTTATTCGGTATTGATCTCCAAACTGCTCGACAAAAATCTTCGGATAGTATCGCATATAATCAGTCAGGAAACAAACGATATTACGATAAAAAGCGGATGTCTTCAAACGTATAGAATGTAGGGGATTACGTTATGATTCACAATACCGAAACGACAGCTGGAATTAATAAAAAACTCCTTTCTAAATTTAAAGGTCCATATGTAATAAAAAAAAAAATTAGATCACGATCGTTACATTGTTGCAGATATTGAGGGATTTCAGGTGATGGCCGAAGTGTAGAAGAATGTTTGTATTTACATTTCTCGAAGCTTCTCGAAACAGGATTTTACCAGGAATCGAGAACCTTCTAAAATTTGTTACCGAGAAGTTTCATTTTGCGCTCGAGCTCTGATTGGTTATCTTGCGTGAGGCCCTCCCCTTTCCAGTCACCGAAACGCGCTTGCGAGCAAGCAGGAGAAAAAGGCCGAGCCAGTCTGGTTCGCGCAAGCAACGTGTGAACGTAAAATGAATAAACTTGTGATGATTAAACTACCCGTTCGCTTATTATTATTTGTCGTTTATCCTTCTCCCCACGGACTACACGTTTCAATTCATTAAAAAAAAAGATTGAAAAAAGTCGATTTTTTCGAAAATCTACTATATAAAATCGAAATTTTTGAAGTTGAGGCTCGATACCGTCCACACCGTCGAATAGATCGAATTGCAAGTATATACACGTGTAGATTAGGTACGGGAAACAGTTCCTACCGCAACCTGAATCGCTAATTGCTAATATCTTTTGTTGAATAAATAATGCAAAATAGCATTTACAGTCGTAGTTTTCAACCAATCAGCATTAAATTTTTCACTCATATTCTTTGGGCTCCCGAACAGGTCGTAAGCGTATTAAGAGACAGATGGAGTGGAGAGGGGGAGCAGTTTTTGAAATCTACTATAAAAATTACAAATTTTTGAAGCCTTTATGCCGTCTATGTTAGAATTTCACGACTGATTTCAATATTCTAAATATTGAATTCAATGACTGGAGTATAATTTTTATAATTAAAAACAATTAAAATTTTCTCTATTTAAGCTCATATTTCTATCTTACGGTGTCAGAGACTTTTCAAAGTTTAGTTCAAATTTCACTGTAGACTTCGCATTTTTCAAAACCAAATTCTGTTACTTCAGTACGAGTTTTATGATTTAATATTTGAAAACGCCTTTTCCATTTTATGTTTTTTAGTTTTTAATTCTTTTTTTCGTATTTAGAGTTTTCCTTAAGATGTGTACAAATTTCAAAAGTTATTTAGGATTTTCAAAAACTGAATTTGACAACTTAAATACAATTTACATTTTTTAAACCTAAATTCTACGATAAATACTTGAAATTGTATGTTGATTACATTCTAGTATTATTCAATATACAACTTTTATGGCATTTCGTTTGTTCTCGATGCATAGTAGTAATGACAGCGAGCTTTCCGCGGTGGCGAAGCTGCCGCCACTGGGCACAGCTAGTAATATAATAATTTGAAAAATTGTAACAGAAATGTACCGGCTTCATTTTCTATTTATTGCACAAAAATATGTATCTTAATTCTGAAGTTAAGATATCAATATCAAAAATGTTGTCCTCACATATCTTTGCCCTTATTTTAAATAATAGATACTACGAAATAACAAAAATTCGGTTTTATTATTAGTTTTATATTTTAATTTAAGAATTTCTTGAGAATAAAAATAATAATAATCGTGCGCATGTATGTTTTCTAGTAAAATAGATAACTGCCACAATCAATACTTTTCAATTTGATGTTGCTATTTTACCCAAAATCTTATTTTCAGAAAATAATAGAAACCATCAAAAGGTCTATCAAAATGTATCTTGTTACAAGGAACAACCTTTTGAGTCACAATAGTGCACTGAATTGCATTGAAAAGTATTTAAAAATTTCTTGTTCAATGGTGTCCTGACAATTATTGAATCCTTTTTTATACAGTTTATGTCCTTGCGTTTTGAATCCCTATGGCAGTAGAATTTATATCTTAAATAGAATCCCTTTCTGTTGCCATTGACGACAATATTTTTCTGAATACTTTCCTATACCCGAATCGACAATCTAATAGAACATTTTTTAATCAGTTTCAAACATGCACAGTTGCCAAGTGCACATGCTCAATGAATGTACTTGATTTTCAGTTAGGCGGTACCGTGTACAGTAGTGGAGGTAGTAGCAGTAGTATTTGGAGCCCAGCTATCACAGAAGGCAGTAGTGGATTTCCAAATGATCATCAGAGATTAGCCTGGACAACAACCACCACACAGCAACAATGTTATCAAAATTATACCTCCTACTATACAAACATGGATTATCTCTCGCCAGCCACGCACCAACTAAACATTATGGTATAAGAATCAAAGAATTTATAAACAATTTCAAACTCTTGCTTTGTAACCATAGACTTTACCAACTATAGATCGGTTTCGATCCAGGAACTAATTTTATTCTTTTATTTAGGGCTTATTACGCATATATTTGTAAAATCCACCTGAGATTTATAGTTTGGAATCGAAATGGTACGTTACGTGACTAGTGTGAACTGACGGCCTTTTTGAAAAAAGTTACAAAAACATGGCGCGAGTTTCAATAAGGAAGCTGTCAGTTCTCAAGAGTCTGATAGCCTGATAGATGAGGAATCATTTATATTATGTCGGGAGATATACTTACCAAATATCAATTATTTCATGATTATCACTTCGACTATGATAGTATCAAATTTCAAAAGAAAACATGTTTATGGTAAGATTTAAGGAATTATGAATTCGTTTTAGTTTTGCAATATTATAAGATAAAATAATAAAGAAGATTGCAGGCGAAATGCTTTACTTGAAAAATAGAATTTCATATTTTTTCAATGAACAGTCACTCTTTAGAGCTATCGAAAATTTCCGATTCCGTATCATGCGCGAACATGATGAGCAAAGTTTCAAACATCAGTCAGAAAAATACTGTTACTAGTGAGCGAAAAGCTCACTAGTCACTGTAAAGTGACTAGTCACTGTAAAGTTCAATATACCAAACGGAAATGTTAGCTAATCGAAATTTAGTTTAAGTCCAGACTCGACAGCGTTAACACTATCCTGCTTGAGAGCAGAAGACAAGAAATTTTGTATAATTTATATTATGAATTGAATAAACTCAAAATCGAGAGGGTTTCTCTCGTTTCCCAAACTAAAATTTACCTGTCGCTCAGTCACGCGGACGACACCATGTCGTTACGGTGTCTTTTCGATATCGGGTAAATGCCGACCATGCTATAGAAACCTGCAAGCAATTTTCAATGTTGTCAATGGGCTAATTATGAGAACTGACATACGCATGAGCTGTGTCAGAGCAGCATTATCGCATCAAGTAAACAAGTTCAAACTTTCACAGGCATGTGGGTAACTTTTTTCTTCCCCTAACCCTATGCCTTGTCGCAAACGGTCCTTTAATATTTAATAATATTTTCCGAAATTTCCTGCCGCGTTGTTTAAACTTTTTAATACTTTTATTTTTTTAACTCTAAAGGAAAAGAATACTATTTAGCAGGATATGTCAAGAAATGTATATTTTAAGAGTTTTGAATACCCTTACTTTTCGCACATCTACGAACACGATTTAATATTAACGCTGTTGGAACAGGCTGCACAAAAATGGCAAAAACTATAAAACAGTCAAAACTTACCAGCAACCGATTATAAATCGGTTCTGGGGTTTCAAAAATTCACTTTGAAGATTTTCTAGACCCCAACGGAGTTTCACGATGATAGCATGTGCGCTTATTATTTGATTATCGAGAAAAAAAATCGTGTAACTGCTAAAAACATTAGAGTAAAGTGGTGTAGCGAACGATGTCAATTGATGAGCAAGGCCGCTAACAGCTGTTGGCCCTGGTAGGTCGGTGTTACTTGATCGTACTACGAAAAATGCACTGTTATGAAAAGTCGGATCCATCTTAGCGGAAATTTTAAATAAGAATAAATAGTGCAATTTTTCTTTTTCTTTTTGCAATTGCTTATTGAAATGCCTTACTTGGTTTTGGAATAGGGAAAGTGTGCCAAGTAATAAAAGGATGCATTTTTAATTCCTCAAGACCGAATTAACATGGGCCGCTGGTAAGTTTTAAGTGTTTCGTATATTGCGCCATTTCTATGCACTCCATTCCAACAGCCTTAAGATTGATTTTGAGATTTGCATACTATTAATAAAATAAACAAGTTGGCTCTGGCAATTACCAGTAAGGATGACAAAATTGGCATTTTTCTAAATAAAATGGTATTTCCGCAAATAACGAAAGTATTTATTTACAAATATTTAATTGATGTATTTTTAGGTTTTAGATTTACAAATTCACAGAAAATTGGCATTTGTCTGCAAAAACTAACAGGACATGTACGTCGAACCACGGACACTGTCACCCATCGGGATCGGACGTATCGGTCACTGTAAGAGCACGTCGTCCAACCCTTTAGCCAATCGGCGTCGAGTTACAGGACCGTCTCGATATTATGTCTTGCGAGTAACCCTGATAGCATTCTAATGTTATCGGATGCGGCGACCCTGTGCTAGTCATTTGATTCCTACAGCGTCCGCGAAACAGCTGACGACAGTGTCCGGGGTGTCACAGTGTCCAAAGCTACAGTGTCCGACGTTCGACTGTATTTCCAAAGCAAGTTTGGAGGAACTATGAAAGCTAATCGCGTGATTTAAAAATAACAGGTCTTTTTAAAATTAAGTAATACCGCGATCTTTTGCAAGTTCTTTATAACTTCTGGTACTATCAATCAATTACACATACTAAGTAGCTTTCACAGAATCATTTAACTCGACTCCACAAACGTGGAGTGAGTGAATCTGAGTAAGTGAGCCGTTACATTGGAGGGCCGACTGAGTTTTCTTGGGCACTTAGGAAAGTTAAAATCCACTTTAAGGTAGCTCGGATTGCCTTTTACATTGAAGTCAGCTTCTGAATACTATACTAGACGAATGTTCTAAAAATTGCATTTCTCACTTAAGGACATGTGAAACACTCAAATGCCTATATTACCGACCTTACTTTATCATAGTACTGCATTTTCTTTCAACTAGAAAACTTTTTTTGTAACTAAAATAACGGACTGAAACTTTGGAAAATGCATCAGAAGACTATAAACTACGTTTCTATACTTTATTTGAGTAGGAATTTCTCTGGAAATTATTTAAAACAGAATAAAAACTGGAACCCTTTTTGACATATGTTCTTTTACATTGAAATGTTTGAACCCAAGGACTTTTTCAAAATGTAAAATATCGGTCTTAAACTTTGAGAAATGTAAGAGCCGACGGTAAATTACGTGTATGTACGTTTTTTTACATGTCGCAGATATTTCAAGTATGAAAAAAGTTTTTAAGTTCAAAAAATTCCAAGATTATAAACGAAATATGTCCAAAAATGGACCCAGTTTCAATTGTTTTAAAAATAATTTTTCGCTAAAATCCTCCTCAAATGATACGCATAAGCTTATTTTATGGTCTTCTTATACATTTTCCAAAGTTTCAGTCTCATATTTTAATTACGAAAAAAGTTCTTAGGTTTAAAAAAAAATTCACTGAACTGATGAAGTAAGGCCGAAAATATAAGTATTTGATTGTGTCACATGCCCTTCAAGAGGACAAGAGTATAATAAACCTTAGCTATATTTAATAGATATAGTACATGAAGCCTTCTTCGTAAAGCAACCTCATGTGCGCAAGCCGCTCAATTTTCTCATTGCTGCCAAATCTTAAAATCCGTTATAATATTAATCCATTTGTTTTTAGGTACGGAGAAAATGTGTAGAATAAGCTCCGCTTGTCATGCTGCAAATAACGAGAACATAGAGGCATTTGGAGAAACTTTGAAATGCAGTTGAATGATAAACAAATTCTATTGAGAAAAGTACCAAATATATTTTTCTTTCGTATCAGGATTTGAACGCTGGACCTTTAGTATTAAATTTCTACACTCTAAGCACTGCACCACGAAATCTAATAACTATATTTTTCTCTTTCGAATATTTGACTTCATATTCCCTCTTCAATTTCCCTGAAGCAACCACTCGTTTTACTAAACTGTGGATATTATTTCAAATTTTAATAGGGGATTTTAAAACGTGTTAAGCTGCTGGATTACGTAAGCACGTTTTGCTATCTTTGACTTATTCCAGTCGCCTTTAACCTTCAGGAACTATTCTCCCAAATTATGCTTCTTCTGGCCGCTTCAAGTCCAAACAACGTGCAGCAACCTTCATAGCTAAACATTTTCATGGATGTTCTTTTGCATCTTTCTGAAGCTCTATGCAGGAATTCAAGTTTTATTAACGTGGGCTATAGACAAACACTCAGAAAATTTATAATAGTTTATTCCCTAAGAGGTGTAAGTTGCATGGGAATTTAATAATAAGAGAAAAATCCCGTTGATTATTGAATAATATGTACCCTGTACGTAACAGATAGTCATTTTAAATAATGAAATTGTAATTTTGGGTTATCGTTCGTGGTTTTAGCTGATTCCTTATGGTATTCAATGAGTAGTTCTGAATTTATCATTTATTTATTACTGTGTGTATGAATTTATACCTATATATCTGACAGAAGTCCATCTATTTTTAAAAGAAAATTTTGTTTTTTCTTAGACAGAGAAACGAAAAGAAATGAAGAAGAGAAGTTTCTCAAATATTTAGTATGTGATATCCGATAACGCCAATTATGCTACATCATTTTTCTGGTGGATGGTCTTGAAAAATTATGAATTTTCTAATTTGAAAATTTTAAAACTTTTAATTTATTTTTATTTTTGATGTACTCTTAAACAGAAAAATCGAATAGAAGGCCTCGTATGCACTCATTCGTGAAAACTGCGCTTGTATCGTTCCTCTAATCCTGTGGTTCGATGCTGCGAATTGTAGACGGAAAATCTCTCCGGATTTACTATTCCCAACCATTATCTTTAAAGTAATCCGCAAGTTTTTCGAGGATCTACTTTAACATAAACTCTTCTTCTTTTCCGTTTTTGACCACTACCACTTTCTTGGTACAACTCTGCATTTTCTTCGTGATCAGGTCGAACACTTCAGGGATATACTTTTCTGGGAGAAGATAGATGCGTGTTTGCGTAGACTGCCCCGTTCCATTGCAGCTGAGAAAAAAATTTTTAACTCCAATATTAAAGAAGAGGAAATTTGAAAAATGCGAAGGCAAAAAAACCTCCTATCTTCACTAGGTACCGAGTTATGATTTGAACTTCCAAGAACCCACATTTTTTGAACTATCACATGTTAAGAATGGAAAAAAATTGATAAACTAATAATCGCTAAATAAACCATTATTGTTAATTGTTCATGAAAAAGAATATATAAACAAATTAATTATATAATAATGCAGGTTGTGAAGAAACTAGTTAAATAATTGACTGATGGATTGAATGATAAATTACTAAGTATCAAAAGATAGTCGACATCTAAGAAACGTAAAAATTGTTTTTTAAGATGAAATCTTTTCTAAACCATCTCGTTGGTAGAGTGGCAGGTGCTTTTTTTAGTGTTTTTTCTTATAGACCATCGGAAATTGGCATTCGTAATATCATAGAAATATATAAATGTATATATTCAAAAATAGTATAGGTCAAACAAACGCTTTTCGAGCTACAGGGCAAGACAGCCCTCCACAAGTTTCTATTTCTAAAGAAAGAAAATCCGTAACTTTTCTTTTTTCGAAATTCGAATATTAACACGTGCCACCGGGCAATTCAAAATCCCATATAATCAACATGGAGCAATGTTGAATTATCGAAAAATTGAACTAATGCTCCAGGGTTTCATCGAAACATGCCAAGTTTTTTAGGAATTAAAGAAGAGTATCTGCGATCAAACCATTTTTATAACTTTTACTTCCAACTCACCCCGACCCTCCACGCAGTGCCTAAAATATGACTCAAAAATAAAAAACTGTATTGTTACGTATTATTTTCACTTTTTATCAATTTTCGTCGTCTTTTTCATACAAATAATTACTAATAGACAATTTGAATATTCACCATAACTTTTTTTAACAATTGTCGATTAATTAAACAAACGTAAATTACACAGGTCGACAAATTTTAAAGCCAGAGACCAGACCTAACATTTCCGAAGAATTTTAATGCGCTGAATCCGAATCCGAGCTCAAAATTGCTCCTGTACGTCAGGTTTTCAAGATATCCTAACCTAAAAGTGCAAAAAACGCGTTTTTTAGCTGTTTTTGAGGTTATGTAACTGAAAAAGAAAAATGTCTACCACAAAAGCTAATATGGAATTTGAAAGTACTAATCTTCCCCTTTCAAACCTACTTGTATTTATTAGGATACCTTTATTATTCACCAAAATATTGTTATTTGAAATTTTTTATTTTAGCGTTTGAACCCATTAACGCTGAGGTGTTCAAATTTATACAACGCATTCTCTATTGCTGACAGTGCGATATTTTTTCTTCAAAATATTATCTCAAGGGTTTTTGAGGGTGCCCTTTCTATTGCCGGTATCAATTTTTTGTTATAACCCCTAGAAGATCCAATGTGGCGGCCACAATTTAGGGCTTTAAAAAAGAGCAAAGGATTCCGCACAAAATACAAACAAAAAACCGTGCAGATGTTTGGAACCAAACTTCGCACATTGATAAAACAAAATAAGATGCACTGCGCGGAATGCTACTGCGCACTCTGTGTGAATTCTAATATTCACATTCGCTGTATGTCCGCACCGTTCTACGGCGCAGACAGTCTTCGATCCCTAGCCGGCTCACTGAGCTGGCGACGCTTTTATGACGTGTTATGCGAAGGTGATCAAATTCGTTTTTTGCTACAAATTTTTCCGTGTTAGAGATCACGTTTGAGTAGCGGGCTAACCGTTAGATGCGTAGGTAATAAAATTCTTATTGTATTTGAAATCTGTCTAGCTGTTACATTTCGTGTCGATCGTGATTTTTGTATATAGTGAGTTTTAGAATTTCCACGTTACTGTTCATTTTTAATAGGAACAAGTTCAACTTATTTCGGTCTTACGATCAAATTTATAAAATAAAAGACAGGGATTAATCCCTGTAAAAAATTTCTTTAAATGTCAAAAAAAATACAGAAAACGTGTGACGTTTCGACCACATCTGTTGGTCATCATTAGGCAATTATACCTTAGAAAAGACAATAATTAAAGTCAACATGAAATTAGGAAACCTCAAAAATAAAAAGAGGTTCCTAATAGTTAAATTTTGACATATTTTTTAAAAACTTTGGAGCGAACTGTTGATTGTCTTTTCTAAGGTATAATTGCCTGATGATGACCAACAGATGTGGTCGAAACGTCGCACGTTTTCTGTATGTTTTTTTGACAATTTAAGAAATTTTTGACTCGGATTAATCCCTGTCTTTTATTTTTTAAATTTGATCGTAAGACCGAAATAAGTTGAACAACTTGTTCCTATTAAATTTATAATCGATCGAAGAAAGGTTTTACTTCTTAAAATTTGAGAATTTTTATTTTACTGTTCATTATAAGAAAAAAATGAGTTCAAGAACTTCTTGCGCTAAGGAAGTTAATACGTTTTGTCACGTTTGTGGAAAGTATGAAACTGAGAAATACCGTCGATCAATTAATGATTCGATAAAAACGTCATACTTCAACTGTTATGGGACTTCAATGAAAAATTTGAATAAACCATGGGTAACAACCTCAATTTATCATGCTTTTAGATTAAATTTGTCAAATTAGAAAGATGAAAGGTCCAAGACGCAGACTGTTATTCAACTACCTATTTGGCGTGAGCCCAACGATCATGATACTGATTGTTATCGATGGATACTGACTATTGTTACCTGGCACTAGAGTAACTATTTACAGAAATAGAGAAGAAAAGTTTATCAAGTACTTTTAAATGGACAGTGGGATTGGCTTATTTGTGGTGACTTCAAAATGATAAATCTTACAATAGGTTTACAATCAGTAAACATTAAATACTCTTGTTTTCTTTGCCTTTGGGACAGTCGTGCAAGGGATGAACATTGGATAATGGAGAAATGGCCAGACAGATTAGAGTGGACAATTGTTCACTATAATGTTGTTTATGAAAGTCTTGTTGACACAAAGAAAGTATTATTGCCACCACTCCATATTAAACTAGGGTTAATGAAGCAATTTGTGAAAGCCCTAAGCACCGAAGGAGAATGTTTGAATTATATGAGATCTACGTTTCCGCATATCAGTGATGCCAAAGTTAAGAAAAGTATTTTTGTTGGGCCTGATCTAAGAAAACTTATCAAAGATGATGACTTTATCAAAACCATGACATCTATTGAAAAGGATGCATTGTTGAGTTTCAAAGATGATGTACAGAAATTCTTAGGGAACAATCGAGATCCAAAGCTTTGAACTATTGTATCTAGTATGTTGAAGAATTTTAAAAGATTATGTTGTTTGATGAGTATGAAATTACATTTTCTCAAATCTCATTCGAATTATTCTCCAGAAAATGTTGGAGCATTCAGTGAAAAAATGGGCGAACGCTTTCATCAAGACTTTCATCAAAAAGAGCAACATTATCAAGGTCGATGCAATGTAAGAATGATGGCCGACCATTGCTGGTCTTTGCAAAGAAATGATAATGACCCAATAATGTGAGGTACTTACTGAAGAGAAGGTATTTACTGAAGGAGAAGCTAGGCAAAGGTGTTCGTTTATCCTTGTAGAGCCTTGCATGCAAGAATAAGGCTGCGTACTCTGAGAGGTCCTCCAGTAACCCAGATTCACTGTTCTAGACATCTTACCCAGGTGGATTGCACGAAGTGCGTGAAAATATATATGTCTATATATTCGTTCGGTTTTAATTCCACTAGAATCAAACCGTAGGGTTTATGACAAAGTCACCGGTTTATGACAAAGTCACCCAAAGGAAGTAACCCCCAAGCGGAGGTGTGAGAACCGTGTTGAAAGCTGAATGGCACCTGGGTGAGGTGTCTAGAACGGTGTCTCTGGGATACCGGGCGACCACTCAGAGTACGCAGCCTTATCCTTGCATGCGGGGCTCTACAAGGATGGACAAACCCCTTTTCCTTACTTTTCCTGGGAACAACAATGACAACATCGAACATAGTTGTAGTAAGTGCGGTTCAAAACATCAGAACGCGCAGGGCTCCCGACAATGGGTCGGCCAACAATGCCGACCACTCTAGAGCTATTGAAACCAATAAAAATGGATTCAATGCGATGGATTGACGCAATCTCGGGACCTTTAGGTAGACGGAGCGACTAAATCACGACTTGTTAGAGTCCTACGATGCGAGTTAGGCCCCTGAACGGGGTAACATGGCACAGCTGCATGTCTTGTGATACGCGAAACACCCGGAGCTATCGCACTTTTCGCAGCAACGTCTGCGAAATCATGCCGAACTACTCCGAAAAAGGGGAACACCTGATCAAGAATGCCTACCTATCACTACCGAGGAGGCAATCACTTATCTGAACGCACTGTATAAGATATCTACAGCTAACCTAAATAATAGGATTGTTCGGGCAATAGAACCTGTGTGGCAAGAAATGTATGAACAACGAGGCTCAAAGAAAGGTGTAGCGGAATGTCGGGAGAACCTGCTCATCGATAAATATGTCTGCAAAGATGCAGCATTCTACCGGCGTGACCTATCGATGGCCTGGATTGATTATCGGAAAGCTTTCGATTCGACCTACCATAGAGAGATTGATGCCGCTTTGGAAAACCAGATTTACTACCTTATCTGGAAGAAATCTTGTGACAACTAACAAGGTCAACTTTGAGAGAGGTGTCTTTCAGGGCGACACCATAAGCCCACTCCTCTTTTGACTTACATTATTGCCACTACCTCTAGCACTTCGCCATTCCGACGGGCACTTGTGCGGCAAACCTGCAAATCGAAAGTACAAGGTCACTTATGTATTTTACATGGATGATCTTAAGATATATGCTAAAAAAAGAGCTACTACATCTAGATCTAGGTATTGTCGAACGATATACTAAGGAAATTGGAATGGAATTTGGGTTAGACAAATGCGCCTAGGTTTATTTGAAGCGAGAAAAACTTAATGGCATCCCTGAGCATCCTGAGCTCGTTAATAGAAGCGCTATACGGCACCTTTGCTCTGGAAAGACTTATACATACCTGAGCGTGCTGCGGAGCCGCATTCAGGATGTTTCACCTATAAAGGATACTCTCCAAAGGAGATACAAATGACTCATCCGGCAAATTTGTTCTTCAGAACTGTCGGCGAGGAACAAAGTATCTGCAACGAACATGCTTGCCGTCCCGGTAGTACTCCATTCATTTGTAGTAGTACTCACTCCTGAAAGCCCGGATTAAGAAAGCACAAGAGAAAACTTCCACGAACAGCTTCTCGATAAGAGGATGCACATATCTTTCGCAGAAATATAGAGGATCAGTCAATGTCGTGTGAGCTAACTCTGCTTTCCTTAAATCACCTGGATTGAAGTCTAGTACGGAGGGTTTCATTTTGGCATGTCAAGACGGTGTCAGTTCCACCTTAACATACCGTCGCCACATTTTGAGCCAAGACATTCCCGATGATAGCTGCAGGGCGTGCCATGCACACCCCGAGCATTTAGCTCACATACTATCAACTTGTCCAACTCATGCGGAAACGACCTACGTCCAAAAGCACAATGCGGCTCGAGGCCAGACATGGTTCTTCTTGACTTTGAGAAGCGAACCATGTTCTTTATCGAATTTTCGGCGCCAGACTGGATACTCATATTAAAGGTTATTGGGTACATGCTGACAAGGAGTAGCAACTTACCATCTAGTCAAGGTCCAGGTCTAAACTAAGGAATATTAGTATTTATATACTTTTATATTTTATGTACTTTAGTGCATTAAGATTGTTTTCCAACAACTCAAGTGTAAAATAATTAGGGTCGAAGCTTGGGAACGAGACGAAGAAGAACTTAAAACCAGCTGTCATCACGAGAAAACAAACACAGGGCCAACACCAGCACATCGCAGCAAGGCCGCGCAACTAAGGCAGGCAGCACCAATCAGGCACCATTACGGCCAGCGGCCATGTTCAGCCAAGAGAAGGGGCTACCGAAATCACCGTTCAAGTGCGAGCAACACGACGCAGTAGTTCCGCGGGGAACGGCAAGTGGCAGCACCAGGTTTACCGCCCGGTAATACCAAATCAACTCTGCATCGTCGCGTTAGGAAACGACCACTTATCGGCCGACACTTGAGGCGGTCATCTTGACACTAGAAGCCGGCCAGCCAATAGCAACCCCAGTAGTTCGTCAGATGGAGCCAATCGACGAGGCGGAAACTAGTACGGAGGTGCGCATTGGGGGAGGCACCTTACTGGACCTGTGCTGTTAAAACCAGCCTCTCAACAGAATTGAGGCTGAAATTCTATGAGTTAAAGGGAAGACGACGACGAAGGAATAATTTTTGACACTTAGTAGCTTGGCTCGATGGCATCCGGAGATTCCCGAAGGAAAACAGGTTAATACATTAAAAGCTTGCACGGGAATTAAGGCCATGGACCCCGGTAATAAAGAAGAGTTGACGCGGTATCTGAAAGGTATGTGACGTCATATGTCGATTGTAGGCACGCGGAGGTGTGGGACTGCTGTTGGTTCAAAAACAAGATTCCGACTATTTCTGTCGACGGAGTAAATAACCAAAGTGAGTAATTGAATAACTTTTTTACAAATAAATGTTAAATCTAGTAATTTTTATCAAAAGTAGTTGACTATTGGATTACGAAAGACAGTACTCTCCTCGCTCGGATGATCCCACCTCTGCGCCTGAAAAATTAATTATCGAGCTTCGAGGGTACTTCGTGAGTCGAAAGAGCGTGACTCATGAACACGATAACTCCGGTGATGTTTAACGGGCAATTTGGCAGGTGTGTGGAGTCGCCTTTTTATAATTAGAGTTTTTGTCCCACACCTCCCCTGGTTAGGTTAGACAGTAGAAAAATTGGAAAACTCAGTTATAATATATATATATATTATAATTATTATTATTACACCATTAAGATATTTCCCTTTTAGGGTAGGCGGGACTCACTTGGTGGAGAAGGGAGTTATGTCAGGAATGGATATGAAATTTTTAGATTGATGCAGAATTCTCGTGTTATTTATTTAAATAACACGTTCGTTACGCAATACTGCTCTGACCCAGGTTGCTGATCAATCTCTCTAGCAATAACCCCCAAGTGAAGATCCTCACGAAGTCGTCAAGTAAGATTCCCCATTTGGGCCTATTACGATCCAAGGTCTTTTCTTTCAGGCGTGATTCACTCTACTGACATACTTTTTATGAACTTTTTTCCGCCATACTTTTCTGTCCTGGCATACTTTTCCAGCTTTTTTTACGTTAGTGCATTTTTTTAGCAGACTCTTGTGTTTCAGTGGCTTCTTATGTCTCTTCTAACTAAGGCTTCATTCACATTTGAGAAATTTCAACGGGCGTCGATGCTAAATCGTTCTCTTGTAGAAATAAATCAGTGCACATTTTTTTATTTTCAAATAAAATAATTTTTAGAACGTTGTGTACAAATTTTGTGTCTTGTGGAGTTTAACACTGAAAACGGCTTACGACTTGCAGATGCAGGCCCGGCCATAAAGCTTCCTGCTATAGCTACAGATCCACACATGTAGCCCTGGCTGCCCTACGACCTACCTTCATGGCAGTATCTGCGATCTTGGTCAGTCCATCCCTTTTCTCAGGGTAATTTGTTAGAAAATGAGGAAAAAAAATTTAATAAAAAAATTCCTAATTTGACAGCCAGTGATTTAAAAGTAATATATTTGGAATCTATGTACTTATGTTTTTGATTCCAAGGACATATGATTTGTCTATAAAGGTTGAAAATTTGAGAAGTAGTCATTAATAAATTGAATATGCAGCTAAACTTTCTTGTTATTGAACTCCTTCAAATTTTCAACTTTTCTAGTCAAGTAATATATCATTGAAATCGGAAATATTTGTAGATGCTGATAATGATATATTCAAAAGGGTGGTTCGAAAATGAATTGCAAAAATTTTCTTGGTGCTAGATGCAAACGATCCCCCCAAATCGTTTCGAAATCCAAAAAAAGTAAAAGCGTATTTTTTTTTTAATTCTGATTTTCAATGGTGCCTGTTGGGAATTCAAATTTGCATTGGGCAATGCATGGGAAAAAGTCACATTTTGGTATTTTTCGAATAATTGTTTAGGGTTAGGAAAAAAATAACATTAAAGTTATAAAACTTGTAGAACACTTTCCAAGGAACAATTTGACCTATTATACATATGAGTTTGATGCTCCTAACCCATTCCCAAGGTTCCCTGAAAACTACCCTTAAATCAAGAAATGTAAATTCTTAAGGAAATCCACTCTTTTAAGCAGTTTGTTATTATTTTTTATTTGAAAATAATTACTATAGGTCTATTGGAATATTTAGAATTCTTTTTCAGTTGATTTATATTTATTTAAATAAATTTTATTTGTTTAAATAATCTGTTTATCTCGAAAATTCGTATAAAATCTGTTTTTTAAGATCGGAATGACAGTTAATTATGTCAAAAAGACTTCATTTATTTCAAAATTTCTTCCTATTATTTAACCCTTAATTGTCACTCGGGGTCCATTGAACCACATGCTTTTTTCAATCGCGAATATTTCTATAATGCCTTTGTCAAATGAACTTTGTCGTGCCATTTATCGTTAGTACGAATTCTGATCTCCACGTTGTTATGCTGACGATAGGGCAGTCAATCCACAGCGGTCGAGTAGATCGGAGTGTAGAAAGCGTGGGGTCCATTAAACCCCAGTGTGACAAATTGCGTCGATTTTAGATCAAATTTCAGTGCATTTTTTCATCATTATGACGCTTTATTGACTTATGTGCATCCAACAGCATGATGGCGTATCAATTATGGCGTTAGGCCATCAGGAAGACGCTTTTAGAGGATGAAGGCAATCGCTCAGAATTTGACGAGGCATCCTCAGACGAAAAGAACAATGTCCTGAAGACTGTACATTTTTTGATTTAAGGGTAGTTTTTAGGGCACCATGGGGGTGGGTTAGGGGTCTCAAACCCGTATGTATAATTGGTCAAGTTCTTCGTTGGAAAGTTTTCTACAAATCTTATAATTTTAATGTCAACTTTTCCCTAAACCTGACCAATTATTCGAAAAATACCAAAAAGTAACTTTCCCATGCAAATTTGAAGTCCCAATAGGCACCATTAAAAATCAAAATTAAAAAAATTCGAGTTTGTTTTTTGTTCATTTCGAATCGATTTGGGGAGATCGTTTATATTTATTTAAAATTTTATTTAAAATTAAATTTTCTTACTTTCACATGTCTATGTATAAAAGACCTTTGCTGAAGTAAGCTTAATCACACTAAGGTTTATAAAAATACCAAATATTAATAGTAAAAATTAGGTCGGGACGAACCTGACCATACCTGAAAACTGATAAAAAAGTTAGCCGATCACTTCTGTAGCAAAGCATGCATTAAAAATCGACTAATATTAAAACTTTCTTTTTACGTTCTATAGTTGTAAATATCGGAACTATTTCAAAAAACACATTCCTTACTAAACTCGGTCCTTTAAACAATTTTAGGTGATTCTTTTGGGATTTTTATAGTCAAATTTTGAAAATAATAAAAATTCAACTCAAGTTTATTAATTTGATTTAATAATTAAACAGTTTAAGTGAATACCGAAAATATCTTATGTGTATGGATTATTAGAATTTAAATGGATTTATAATCATTCACAAAAACTTTAAAAATAATGGTTCAATAATTAAATAATAATAATATAAAAACCTAAGGCTCAAAAGTTAGTTTTAATATAATTTTTAAGAATTAAAACAATTTTTCATCTAGACTTTTATTTCAATACTCAAATAATTGTGAAAATTAAGTTCCAGTTTTCTTATTTCCAAATTATCTACTGACGACCCTAACTTGGTAACAATCGGGTACTCAGAAGAAAAAAAGAAGCGATTGCCAAACGAGCAAAAGTTACCTGGGGTACCTCCCCTTTCCAGTGGGACCCTTACTCCTCACAGTTCTCTCGGCGCGTTTAGTCTTCGAATATTCCGGAGCGCTGGGTCTGTTGTCACTAATGACTCTAAAGTACCTCTAATTACCGTTCCAATTTAACGACTCAAAATTTAAAAATAACTGTTGGAAGCTATTTGGAAGTCATTTTTTGAAAATCTATGGGCTTTCGAGAGTCCAGATACTCTACAATCTCGAGATATGATTTTTTTTTTAAATATGGGAATCGAGAAAAATCATTTGTTTTCAATCGCTCACTGTTAAAGAAGTTTTGAATTATGAAGTTTTATAATTCGTCGCGCACGCTGAAGCGAGGGAGCTCGGGATCACACTTCGATGACGTCGCGTGATGCTTTACAGATTCAGAAATAGGTGAAAAGTGGTAAACTTTATAAGGCCATAACTTATGACCCATTGGGGCTAGGTCGTTGCATTTTTTCAGAATTACTCAAAATGGCATTTACTTTAATTAAAGTTTTCATTTTTGTAAAATTAACAGGTTCCAAAGTCAGATACAAACTTCAGAATTTGTGGGTTTTCTTCTTTTCCAAAAACTCCGTATTCTTTGACATAATTTGGCACTTATTAAAGATTTTTGCCCGGTTTAAAATGTTTTTTTGCCTTCACATATTCTAAAAGTTCCTCTAAAATCAAGAAAAGATCAAATTAGTTAAAACTTTTTTTTATTTTAGTGTAAGAAAAATGTTTACAGATAACAGTTTGAACATTTTTTCATTGAACCCTTGTAATATTTCCATTGAAAATGCATATAACTGCACTCATATATTACACGTGCATACACACACACATGTATATATACTTGCATTTACAGGTATTATTATGATTATGTCCATATGTGAAAATAAGTTACAAACAATTTGGCTTTCATTTGTTGGTTAAAGTACTCAAAATTAAGATTCACAATTTTACGCACAAATTCACTGCAGGGCCTGTGTATTTTCTCTCCAAAAAATAAACACCTAATTCTTTCATGAAAATATCCTTGCAGGGCTTGACATTTGACAAAACCCGCTACATACTGATGATGGATTCATCGATACAGATTAAGAAATTTACTTTTGTCCCTGCATCTTACGATTTTTTGGTGTGACTGTGTTGTAGTGGCTGTATTCTATACAATCTTTTCGATTGAAATAGCTTTTACATTACACGAAGTTTTAAAAATAAAAGTTATAAAGGCCAAATTGTACAAAATTTGGTAATCGGGAAATATCATTTGTTTTCTATCACTCACTGAAAAAGAAGTTTTGAATAGAAAAAATAATTCCTGTACTGAAAATACGCATAAACGTTGCAGCGAGCGAGCTAAGAGGAACACTTCAACGACATTGCGTGATCCTTCACAGATTCAGATTACTTCTTGACAATGTATAGGTCACAATTTTTATTTGTTCATATTCGATTTATAAATTCAAAACTAGTTTTTTTGTTTATTGAAATATTTTATAATTGAGAATAACAATTTGTTTTCTTTAATGGTTACATAGTTTAAGTATACGAAAATTGCAGCATGACAATTATTTCAATTTTAATGAACGTTTGTTGCATTCAGTTGTGCCAGAAAAGAATTGCAATTTAAAAGTAAAAAAATATTCTTCCTGCCAAAATTTAAAAGTTGTGAGATTTCGAAAAACTGAAAAATCTGAAAACAAACGCCCATTAAAATAAAAAAATGGTCATGCTCCATTTTTCTTATACTTCAACTATATAACCATTAACAAAAACAACTTATTATTCTCCATTGTCAAACACATAATAGTGCTGTTTCGAAAGCATATGCAAAAATTCATAAACCACATTAAAAATTGCGTTTAATTGTTTCAACAGTTGGTTCTCCTACTCATGATTTAGCTAAGTGCATTGCAAGTGATTTAAAACCAGCTTCTGGGAAAACTCAGGCGTTTATGAAGAGTAGTTGGAAGTTGAATGAAAATATTAAAAATATTAAAGATCTTGATTCATATTCTATATTCTCACTTGATGTGGCATCAATGCATAATAGTATTCTACTAGACATTGCATTATATTGTGTTAAAAAAAATGAAATATAAATCAAAACTTAAAAAAAAAGATTTTTAATTGCTACTTGAATCAATAAAATTCACCAATGTATTTTATATCATATTTGTTGTGTAAACATTGTGCAATAGGTCAATCAGTTTTATATTATATTTTCGCGCTCTTTTCATTTGGGATTCCAATTGAGTATCCGCCTTTCTTAACTGTTTATATAAAACTGGCTTTATCTATAATGCATTCATTGGTCTATGTATGTCCTTCCATAAACAGAACGCTTTGCTTTACTTAAAAAAAAATGGAGTTATAATTAAAATATTGAAGCCTCTTATAAAAATTTTTTTGTGACATCTCAATTTAATGTTTGTTTTAATTAATTATAACTTTTATTTTTTAATATTTCTTTTAAACATTTTCTTGATGAAATAATAACTAACTTTTGGTTCACTTCAAAATTATTGTTATTAAGGAATAGCGACGAAATACAACTTTTTTGGATATGTCAATACTACTACAGGCAAACCAATTTTTAAAACTTTGTTAACTATAATTTCTGAAATCTTGTACCAGATTAAAACTTTCTTTCACAATTGACTTAGGTTATATTTAACTCTGAAGAAAACCTGCATTGAAAGTTCGAAACGTACGTTGGTTAAATTGAGAAATAAATTATTGATTCCTTCACATCTAAATACATTGCTTTTTATTGGACCGTATGACCAAAGTGATCAGTTCTATTCAAAGAATAACTTCATTATCCAAGAGTATAATTGATAAAAAATAATGATGACGCAAAGACTCGGTCAATTAAAGTGATTGATATATGCAGTGATGACGAGGACGACAACGCTCAACACCAAGTAGAAATCAACGATAGTGAAAACAAAAACATGGACGGCAATAAAGAAGAAAACGGTGTTAATGTTAGTGGAAATAAAAACATTGACAACTTTAATTAAAACGAATATAGCAATAACAACATTTATAACGACAGCAAGGACAGTGACAACGGTGACGATAGTGACGACGATGGCAATGACGGTGAAACTGTGATGTACGACGAGGATAAATTCCACGCAAACTTCTATGAGGACGCGGTCACAGTAGAAGATGATGAGGAGATGGCAGAACAAACAACACATCTTGAAGTAATAGAACGCGCAACTGGTAAGTCTTAAAAAAGATATGTAAAATATTAATTTCTCTTCTTCTTCATTCATTATGTGTCCCCTAAGGGTTTTTACATGACTTCCATTCCTTACAATCTTTCCGTTTATATCTATATTTTTTTTACAATCTTATCCTTTCTATATATACAATTATTTACAACTATTTACATAAAGTCTTATATCTAGTTTCTTAATTCTATTTCCTGCAATAGCGCATTTTTGGACTTATTAACAAACGAGTGAGCGATCCAACGAAAGCGAGAGTGCAAGCGAGAGAGATAGCATGAGAACGCAAATGCATCTTAGTCTACTTAACTTTGACCTTACCATTACTTACAATGTTTACGCTTATAATCTAAGCGACTTCCGTTTCCTTTTTCTTTCACTTTTTTATAACTCCGTTTACCTTTTCACGTGCATTCTTTCATTCTCTCTCATTCACTCCTCTAGCACCCTCCAACTCCTTCATCCATTCTTCTCCTAAGCCATCTTCCCCTAGAATCTTAACCACATTTTCTTGCCAGCTTCCTTTATCTTCCATTCCTCTCGTACATCTTTCCCATGCATGCTCCCATGTTTCCTCCTCCCATTCACATATCCTACACTTTCTGTTCTCTTCTTTTTCCCAGAACATCCCCTCCCTTACCTCGTTTTCTAATCTAAATCTTGCTATTCTGGTCCACCTTCACTATCCCCAACCCTTTTCTAATTACTTTGGTACCCCTTCCTTTTTTATCATCTTATACCATTTATTGTATTTTGATTCCTCAATCGCCCCCCCCCCATCTTTCTATTAATTGTCTTTCCCTCTCCCTTCTTTCCAATCCTTTTTCCCGCTCTAATACTTAACTTATCCCTTTGCGCTTCTTCCCTCACCATATGTCCTGGCGTCCTCCAATCTGCCCCTAGTGTTCACCTTATATACCTTTCTTGTAAACTCTCAATATCTTTCCTTTCTTTCCATCCCAATATCTCTGCTCCATAACCTAATACCGGCCATACCAGCGTATCAAATAACCACATTCTCCTTCTCTATTTTTTTAACCTTCTTTTTCCTATTCCTAATATCTGTTTCATTACCCCTGCTGCTTTTTTATCCTTTCTCTTATTTGAGCTGTATGATCTCCATACGTTTGCAAGATATATCCCAAATATTTATACTCTTCAATTTCTTCTAACTTTATTCCTTTCCATCTCCCTGTCCATTCTTTCTTCCTCCCCCCTACTTTTCTAACCCTCATTATATTTGTCTTTTCTGCATTTACATTCATCTTTATCCATCTAAGTATTTCTTTAATCCTGTAATTAATTCCGCCATCCCTTCTTCATCCTCTGCCATCAACACCATGTCGTCTGCTTCTTTTCCTTCCCTATCCTAACTCCTCCCCAACCCTTTCTCCTCATTTTATCTTCCAAGTCTGATATTAATAAATTAAGTAAAAGTGGGCTCAGAGTAGCCTCTCACCAACCAGAAACTGTCTCCTACTTGATCTCCTACCATTACCCTGTTTTTTGTCTCTTTAATAATTTCTGATACACTCTTTATTAATCCCTCTCTTAGCCCCTTCTTTATCATAACTTTTTCTTTTTTTCCTCGGTCTAATGAGTCAAACGCCGCCTTTAAGTCCGCGAACATTGCAATCATTGTCCCTTTTCCCTTTTAATTCTCTTATTTACTAGATAGTTCAGAACATATATGTTGTCCATTGTCCCCATTCCTTTTCTACACTCTGTCTGATTCAGTAACTCAACCTTTTTTACTTAAACTTCTATCTTCAATCTCTCCGACAAAATAGTTACATATACTTTATACAGCGTTGGCATCAACGTCATGCCCTGCAATCTTTAACATCCTCTCCCTTGCCTTTCTTTACTATTGGTATAACTGCTCCTTCTTTTCATAACTCTGGACACCTCTCTCCTTCATTATTTCGAAAACCTTAACTATTTCTACCCTTGATATGTCCTCTTTCTCATCTTTTTCTCTACCATATTTTTCTTCCTTTAAAAATTGTCTCTCTACTCCTCCTAGCAAATCCAAAAAATATTTCTTTCATTCTACTATTTCAGTATCGTGGTTCACTTTTTCTTCTTTTGCTTTCTCTGTTCACTACCTTCCAAACCTCTTCTTCCGTCCTAGCCTTCTCCGCCTCTTCCTCAAACCTTTTATTCTCTTGCTCTTTCTTTTAATAACACAACTCAGTATACTCTTTCTTTTTTTTTCCTACAATCTTTCCTATTACTTTTTTCTTTCCTCCATTTTCTTATGTCCTTTCTGACCTCCTTTTTTCTATTTACAGTCCTCATCCTATCCACTTCTATTCCCCTCTTACTAACATTATTTTTGTTTGTGGACTCTAATACTATTTTTATTTCTCCTATCATTTTTTCCATCTCTTCGTCCACATTTCCCTCTCCCATTTTGATATTTCTGATCTTTTCTCTAAACTTTTTTTTCCCTCCCTTAACCAATCCCCTTTTCCTACACTTTTCACATTTGTCCCCCTTGTATTTATATTGCTCTTGCTTATTTGTCTCTCTAATGCCACTATTGAGGGAAAGTGCTCCGAATCAATATAATCACCTATCTCTAGTTTCTTAACATTCTCCCTTGCCTCATCATCCACCAACACATAATCAATTACCGTTCCCCTTTCACCTCCTGAGCGTGTATATTCTTCTTTCTCATCTCCTTCTATATTTCCGTTTAAGATATACCATCCCAACTCCTCTAAGCTCTTCAAAAACGTTTTCCCCTCCCCATTTAGTACCTTATTTTTGGATTTTATTCCTCTCTCTTCTCGCCATTCCCTTCCTCCTCTGTCACCTGCTTCGCATCGAAATCCCCAGCTATTATCAACCTACTCTCTTCTTTATTTTCTTTAATCATTTCTTTCATCTCCTCTGCTTTCTCCTGCATATCACCGTTCACATAAACCCCCAGTACCTTCCAATTCTCTCCTCCCTTCATTACCTCTTCTACTATTATTCCTTCTTTTTGTTCTTTCCTGTCTTTCTTATCTTTCCCTGTTATACATTCATTCCTTACACCCATCACCATTCCTCCCATTGCTCTGCCCTTTTTATTTTTCCACTTTGTGTTTTGAGCTTGCCATTTGTAACCTCTTGGTAACCTTCCCCTTACTCTTTCCCATCCCTTTTCATCTAGCCACGTCTCCATCATTGTGGCTACATCCCATTGTTTCAAGTGTCTCATAAGCTCCCTATCCTTTCTCTCCAATCCCGCTATGTTCGAGTAAATAATCTTCCATTCTTCCCTACTTTCGTTTCACATCTTTTTTTCCTTCCTACTATTTCTTATTTTCCTATCTCCTGTTCCTTCCTCTCCTTGTGTCCCTGCACCTTATTTCTTATTAAGTGTTTGCTTTCTTCATCTTAATCCCACCACACTCCGTTTCTCTGTATTCTCCCATACTTAACCCATGTTCTCTTTCCCTTTTTTTCTTTCTTCCTCTACTATTTTCCTCAATTTATATTGCATCTTCCTTTCCAGCCAGGTCAAATCATCCTCTATTCTCTCTAGACTTCCATATAATAACCTTTGTTTTATCATCACCTCCCTATTATCACCTCCCCATTATAAAAATATATTTTTTTAATGGTTAATATTTTCAAGGTTATGCTCACATGGCTCGTTTGTGGGGGTTTTAACTAATGATTCAATTTAAATTAATCCATTTGAACAATTAAAAATGGTGATAATCTATGTCTTACTTGAGCAGATAATTTAGAGAAAATTTATAGAGAACGCAGTTATCTTAGAAACTGGGAAAAATTCAAAATGGCATGCTGTTCGCAGACAAAATTTCTTCCTTCCGATAGAATGAGAGCTGATACGCAATGCACTTGTGGGAATACCGGCGATGGTTCCTACCCACCATGCTTGCGAACGTTAATTTAGTCATGATTGCTACATGAAACCTATGCGTGTAGATTTGGGTGGTAATTATACGAAGAAGAACCCCGTTTGACTTATATCTTGTGATTTTGGAACACCGAAAAAAAACGCTTGAAAACGGCGATTCTACAAATGAGCATGAGGATAATTTCTGCGTAGCTAAACAAGTCTGCTCGTGGTGTTTTGCTAAACAGGATATTAAGAAACCATGCTAGCAATGTGGGTAAATTCGTGAATTTCGCATTGCTGGTGGAACTCCCGTACACGATCACGTGTACTTTACGCTTCGTTTGATTGTTCAATTTAAAAAAATTATTTATGTAGCTCATAATGCGAAATTTGTTGATGCTCAATTCATCTTGAAACATTTATCTCAGCATACAAATAGTTAAAAACGGCTTCAGACATAATTTGGTCGGGTAGAAATATTATTTCAATGACAGCAAAGCACACTACTTTCATTGATAGTATAAATTACTTTCAATTAACTCTTAGCGCATGAACAGCATTCTTTTAATTTGTGGGAATATGTGAAAAAAGCAACGTTTCCACATCTGTTGAATACCCCGAAAGGTTAAAATGATTGCCGACCCCTTTCAACAATTCAATGTTATTCTCCGGGTGCCCTGTCGAAGAAAGCTTACAAAGAGTTTTTAAATTGGTATGAAGAGAAAAATGGCGATCCAGAGCATCAATTTAATTTTTAGGAAGAGCTTATTTCATACTGTAAAAACGATGTAGATATTTTACGTTTTGCAAGTGTCGCATTTCGTAAAATATTTCTTGAATGTGGAAATGTTTCTGCTTTTGCAGAAGCTTATAATATAGCATCGGCTTGCAATAATTTCATTCGGAAGCATTTTTTACGCGAAAATATAATCGGAATAATTCCAAGAGGTGGTTAGGATTTGGGTGATCCGCGACCTAGATTTGGCGTTAAATGGTTTTTATCTGTGGAGCGCAATCTTGATATTATTATTCGCCAATTCGGTAGAGCTCGAGAAAAATCGTCTTAAAGAAGGCCCTGTAGTAGATGGCTATTATAAAGATACAGATATGAGAATGCGTCGCGTATTCGAATTTTATGTTTGTTTCTGGCATGGCTGCAAACTTTGTTATCTCATTGACAGAGATGGAAAACTTAGTAATACCAGAGAAACCATGAATGAGCGATATGAAATGATAAGTGCTCGGTCGGATAAAATAAAAAGATATGAAAATGAACTAACAGAAATAAGGGTATGTGAGTTCCGTCTTCTTACAGATATGGCGTCTTCTCACTTACCCAGAAATATAGGTCAAAGATATCGTTCCTACAAATCAAAGCACGTTGAACGTTTGTTAGGTGTACATGGGAGAAACTGCTACCCCCGCACCTAATACAAACGTTTTCATTGCAGAGTACACTTGTATACAGTAACGATTAAAACTGTCCGACTATTTAGAACAATTAGATCGTCGAGTTTTTTTTATGATGGTACAGTACCCGACGCATTACTTGCTTAATCTGTATTTGTGCATCTTCCATATTCCGCGACGGAATGGTCACCGCAATGTCATCTGCGTAGCCTACTAAAGATGTGCCACTGGGAACTTCAATTCGGAGTATACCATCATAAGAGATATTCCCGAGATCTTGCCCCAGAATAGATCCCTGTGCAGATCCTGCAGTAATATGTCCTCTCCGTTGACCATCGATAGTGTCGTACAACAGCACTCTTTCCATCAAGTAATTTCTAACCATCCAGAGGAGATACTAAGGCATCTTGTATGTATTTTGGAGCGCGAGCACAATATCCTACCATCTAGTCGTTCGGAAGACGTTCTTAACGTCTAGGGGGACCAGAAGCCCTACTGGTCGTGAGTAGTGGTTCCTCTGTCGTGCTGACAGACCGACTTCTACTATGGACTGAGTTGCATAGTACCTCTTTGGCCTATGAGTTTCTACTTTCAAAACTTTCTCTTTATCTGAAGCTGAAAAATAATATAACATTCTTGACCACTGCCTGTGAAATCCTCTAGTAATTTCCAGTTTAATATTTTCATTGCCGCATCTTTCAAGGCTAGGGTGATATCTGGTATCGTCTCTCACTGGCCGGGTCGCCTAAATGTTGATGATCCAGTATTTATGACTATTAGTCTTCTTCTGGCAGTCATCGCTATTATGCGTTTTCCTCTAGAGTCCAAATTCCGTCCTCCATATACTGGATTACTCCCTCTAAAGCTTACAGCTTAGCCTGAAAGTCTGCGATCAGCTGAATTGAAGTAAAGTAGATGCTCAAGATAGTGATCCGCTTGCTTCTTATCTAAACAAAACCTTTGCCAGATCAATATTCTTCAAATGGTATTTTCGTAGCGTTTGACACCCATATTGCAGCTGTACCAAGCTTGTCCTTGTAGCAGTTTGGACTATTTTTGACCTGGTATTGCTCGCTTAAGGTTAGTAGATCGGCCTGCTATTCATACCTGGTATGGTTCAGTATGTCATTCGCTATTTGGCTTCGATGTAGATTGCCTTGCAGTACTTTCAGCATATTTGGCGGTTTTCTTTGGCTCTGTCTAAAGCATTTCTCAATACTTGGAACTTGCCTGACTCTAGAAAATACTTCAGTTGATCCTCCGGCAACTTTAACCCTGTGCAGAGAATACACAGAACCTCGCAGTTGCAGCTCGCTCCTTTCTGCTTATGCGCGACGCACTTAAAACATACTCGGTTCCTATCTGGACCCTTACTGTTCTTGGAACGAAGCCCATAGCCGAGAAATTTGAAGCATCGTCCCACCTGTAAACTTCTTCTTATTTGGCAATTCATCCACTCTACTGTTATGCGATCTGTCTTAATAAGCTCCTTTGCCGCTTTGCAAGTTATTTTTACCACAGAAAATGACTGGCCTCTGCTATTAAGCTTGTTGACGAAGATCTTTAGGTCACCTG
Organism: Belonocnema kinseyi; assembly: GCF_010883055.1. Classification (NCBI taxonomy): domain Eukaryota; kingdom Metazoa; phylum Arthropoda; class Insecta; order Hymenoptera; family Cynipidae; genus Belonocnema; species Belonocnema kinseyi. The sequence goes on from NC_046663.1 coordinate 141,795,765, forward strand.
TAAATTCCTTAAGATCACGTTTCAGGGCCGCCTGCAACTCTTCTCGGGTAGTGTAGCCATCCAGGTCTCTGATTTACAAGGATGTTTTTAGAACCATACTCTGGACTGAGCCGTTTTCTCCAAGCACGTTTTTTTAGGGCTTGCGCAAACTAACTACTGTCCAATTAGAGTGGCACACTGATTCTCCGCTGGACTCGTGGCTGCTCCTTTATTACTTGTGCGTCTCGCTGTTCGTAGGCTTCTTTGAGCCTGCTTAACGTCTCCGAATGACTTCTGGAGCTTCAATGAGCTTTGGTACTCATATTTTTATGTTCTCTTTATGTGTGAGGCTTCGTATATTTGTCGATGCCATAAAAGATTTGATAGCGCATCATGCATGGAGGGGCGGGCGAAAACAGCTGGCAGCGGGTATATCCTCGGACCTAAGTACTAGCCCCTCACTACGTAAGCGTGATAGACAAACGTGGTTCGGAGGACTCCCAGTGGGCTGCAGGAGGGAATAATCGTGGGTTTTTTTCGGTGTCTCCTTCGCCCAGTCTGTTTCATTTGCGTGACCTATGTTATTTCCGCTTTACCCTCTGTTTCCTGCAAGCATTCCGCTATCCGCCACCTAGGGACCACGAGCCCAATATATACACATCACGTATATAAACATAATATACATACACGTAAGATGCACAGATAGGCGTATAGTCCACAAGGAACGAAGGTGAGAATGGGACTTGCCGAAACAGCACCTACCCACTAAACCTGAAGTCTTTTACCTTTTCCTTGGCATAATACCTTCCCCGGAACCGCTTTTCCATAACTTCAGGGGGTGCCGTTTCTTAACCTGTTAAGGTTCCTGCTGTTTTTTTCTTCTATGCTTAGTCACATAGCTGTTCAGCCTTCGAACATCTTGGCGGGGCATGGTTGACTATCGTTGGTCAATAGCTTCCTCCCCCTAACTGCACACATCGTCCTCACCAGCGGAACTAGTTTTCCGCAACCGGGCTCGTCAGCCTTAGGCAGCTTAAGGTTTATGTAATAGCCTTCATCATATTTATAGTAGCATGTCTTCAGTCGTTAAGTTGACCTTCCTCTTTCTTTTTGCATAAAATGGTTTCGACGTAGATAAATACCCTGTCCCACCATTCTTCGTTATGGAGAATCACCTCAGCTATATTTTCCGGTGACACTTCTCCTATTCCGCTTTCTAGCCTCTGTTGGAGTTCGGCGTAGAGTTTACACTTAAACAGAGTGTGGTTCGCATCGACCATTTCCGTAACCGTGTCGTCAGAAAAATAGCACCAGATAATAATTTATTTCACCATGCTTGCAGTTTACCCAGGTACTAAACTCAAGGCTCAGTCTGTTGGTCCATCTTCCGCGGTGGTCAGAACCCCATCGTTGTTGCCATTCTCCCATGGTGACTTCTCTGGTTTCGTCTTATTTTGCAGCACTGTCATTAGTAGTCAGTGCTTGCAGAGTTTTGGGCCACTGACGTTAACAATGAGTCTACTGAGTGCCGCAGTGACGCGTGCTGCCTTATCTGCTGCCTGCTTGACTTGCTTGTTGAAAAACAACCGGTGATCCATTCAGATGCCCAAATGTTCCATGGCTACCTTCGTTGTGGCCTCTGCCAATCCTACTTCCATGGATATCTGCAGGGGGATGTACTTTTTGGTGACGATGACCAGCTCCGTTTTCTCCGCAGCCCGGTCTAGTACATGCTAAGTTTCTCCCTTGTTCTTGCGGCAATTACAGTAAGTACGTCTTCCGCGTATTCTAGCAGATACGTATCCTCCAGCATGTCTAATCTGACAATATCATCATCGGAGATGATCCACAAGTCGGTGCTGAGTATTGAACTCTGCGCAGCTCCGGATGAGATTTGCTTCTTTCTTGGGCCTTCTTTTGTATCGCATATTAAGATCCTGTCGGAGAGATAGTCTCTAAATACACGTATTAGGTACTCTAATGCTTGAAATCTCTCCAATGCTCTGATCGCCTCAGCCCACCTGGCCAAGTTGAAAGAATTTTTCACATCCAGGGTTGCGAGCAGAATAATCTTATCAGTGTAGCAACTTTCTTCTTCTTCTGTAGCGTTGGTTCCCATTATTTCTTGGATTACGTGTTCAGTGAAACGGCCTTTCCTGAAGCCGTACTGTCTATTGAACAGATCACCCACTGCCTGGATGGCCTGCTAGCAGACAAGGCTTCAGCATCTTCTCCATGAGTTTCTCCATAGTATTGAGCATGCAGAGTGGCATGTACAATAATGAGGAATTCAGATCTTCTTTCCCTTTGGTAATCAATACTAGTTTTTGTACCTTCCACTGTTTATGAAAAATTCCGGCTGTTAAGCAAGCATTCATCATATTTAGTAGCATCTGCAGGCAGACGCGTGCTACTGCTTTTAAGACTTCCGCCGGTATTCTCTCTCGCCGGACGCGTCCGGGAGGGTACGTCGACGATGTGCCTCATAGTTTCCTTGCCCAGTTCCCTTTTTGCTGCCTTGTATGCATCAAGGCTTCACAGGCCTCATTTATGACCTGTATATACTGGTGATCGCTTCCAGTATAATCCTCCAAGTCCTGCTAGTTCCCCATAAGAGGAGCCACTCCTTCCAAAGCCAGAGTAATGTCCGGCATCGTCCCTGCTTTGCCAGCTCGTCTAAAAGTAGAAGTTTTGCCGATGTTTATTACTAGCAGTCCTCGTCTTGCAGCTATCTCCAGAATACGCTTCCCTCGGGAGTCTTTTCTGCGCATTGCCCATTCCACCGATCCTTTCGTTTGGAGTGAGGTAGAAACTTACAGTGGTGAGTCCTTTGCTCTTGATCTATACATAACGGTCTACACAGCCATGATCTTCAATCGGTATTCACCTTGGATTTCGCACTCATATGGCTGCTGTGTCAAGGTAGTCCGAGAACCATATTGGGGAGTCCCTATCCCTGTATTGCTCGCTGATGGTCAGGAGGTCGATATTTTTCTCGCGAATTATTTGATCTGAAAGATCATTCACCTCATCGCTTCTGTAATTATTGGCTAGGAGAAATCTTGCCACGCCTATTTGTTTTTCGCCTTGTCAATTCCTAAATTAATGTGAGCGGTTTTGAGCAGTTGATTGGCCGGTTGTTAATTCAGCTCAACGATGGCAATAACTTGCTCTTGTCTGTTGGCTTTCATGATTTTCACCTTTGCGCCATCTGATTTCGCGCCGAGGTCTCTCCGAATTGCTTCATCCACGTGCTTCTTCGTGGTAAGGCTTTTGATGTCTAGAATCTCCAGCCTGACAGTGCGAACCAGATTTCTCATGGTTACCATGTCCCTCAGATGCTTCCGTAGAGCCTCTACAAAGGCTTTGGCTTTCTTCGTCTCTTTCCCCAGTTCTAGTAGGACTTTTCTATTTCTCGTTCGGCGGATTGACCTAATGCATGTGTCAGTTTCTTCTAGCCGGTTTTTTATAGTAACGCTTCTGTTTTGGGGCGACATTGTTTGGCTTTGCCTCTCAATTTTCTAGCTCTTGGGAATTCACACCTCCTCTATTTTGATTAATGGACTTTTTTGGCCTTCTTGCCCTTAATGAACCTCTAATTCTCCGTTCTTTTGTCCTCCTTCTTCCATTTTGGCCATTTTTTGGCCTGTGAAGGCATTATTGACCCTGTTAGATGGTCAGTCCGGAGCTTCTCACTTCGTGCGGCGCAAAGGAAGCACTGGGAAGCGCTAGAGCACTCCGCAGAGTTGTGACTCTCTTCGCCGCACCTCCAGCATCCTTCTGTCCTATCAGGCCCCATACAGTTCGTTGCCCTATGGCCAAAGCCGAGGTAGCAGTAGCATCTGATGGGCTCCATTTTCTTGCGTAAGTGACAGAACACCCACCCCACCTTGAGGTATCCCGCGCTTACCAGTTTCGACGCTCTTTCTACGGTCAGCTCAACGAAGGCCTTCAAAGTTTCTCTGACGGCCGTTTTTGTAAAACTGACCCATATTTCTCCTACATTTTGCTCACTTAAGTGTTTTTGAACGGTCGCTTCAATCTCTCCTGCGTATGTTGTATTATCCAGGTCTAAGACCTCGAGCTCCATGCAAAGAACGAGCTCGCGCACGCTATCCCCGTCAGCTACTGCTCCTCTTATGGCCGCCGACAATTCAGCTCTGCCCTTACCTGTAGGTTCTAGTTCCACAAGTATCTTTACTTTCCCCTAATTCCTAATTCAATTCAAATGTTAATAAAATTGTATATATGTACAAAATTTCGAAAGAAGATGATTACACACGAAACTACCAATAATATTAAAAATGTGTGAAGCATTTTAATACTGTTACTACTTCTAATAAAGAAAATGTTGTACTTCATATGTGTGTGTATGTGTTCTACTTATTAACAGCCCATACCTTATTGTAATAATTTCTATCTTTTTAATTTTCAAGATTGCATTTTATCTTTAATTAAATCTTTTTAGTTTATGTGTAATGTATTCTTTTGCTCTTTTATTTTTAACTGAACCGAATCCGCCCAATTTTTTTTTAGATATCGTTGTGAAACGTTAAGGGGTCGTTACCTGACTTCTAAACTGTCCGAAAAAAATCCTCGCGGGAGTGTCAATCTGGCATGTTGCCTCTATAAGATAAGGCGGGCGAGCGGGTTTTAAACTCAAAGACGGGAGCAAACGCGATTTTCGTTTCACGTGTGAAACGTACCATATATCTTACTTTGGGTAGAATCGGGTTAAAGTTCTGAAAATAAAATCATATAACTTCATTATTCTTTTCAACATCAGTTTAGGACTTAGAAGCCATAACTGCAACTTAAGAATATTGTATCTTACAGACATTAATAAATGTATCCTTATACTAACATACAATTCCCCGAAATTCCCTCTTTGATACCTCCTTATCTTCTATTAATAGACTTTAAATAAACACATGCGCCTTGTGAGATAAAGACCAGAAAGCCAAGGATTGAGGGTAGGCGCCAGATCTGTTTTAAGTTTCGAGGCGTAAGGGTACGCCGGCTGGAAAGCCATAGTTGCTCCTTACTGCTTCTACATACGAAATTGACAGATTTATACCAAGCATGAAAGCACTGGAAAATATTAATATATTTCTTACATTTTACATTCCTTCGACATCTCAAATTCATTTTTAATACAAGGAAACACCTTATCTACAGAATCAAATTTACGGTCAGATACTAAACGTATAAAGAATTGAAATTCTAAAACGTTCTAAAACTTTTCATAGTATATACTTTTTCTAAACTTATCTCGCTTGCTGGCGTAACCAAGGTATAAATCAATCTATTCTACATTTAGTGCTCATAATGTACGTCCTGATGCACAAATTTTAGGCTCTGTATTGTTTTCTATGCCTGAATTAAACACTTTTTTATTCAA
>NC_046663.1:141801244-141814860 GCF_010883055.1 Belonocnema kinseyi
TCTATCTCTTATTCATAGAAATAATGTGAACTTTTATAAAATACAAAATTTAAACAGCAAAATATTCAAGACTTAAAAAATATTTAAAAAAAAATGTTTTTCCTGCAGGATGCAGGAAGCAACAACTTAGACACTACATGGAATAAAACGAGAGACGAAAGTGCATCATCTTGGTTCTACAACAGTGCTGGCTGGGGAGACCGAAAGTGAATTGTGTGAGCATTCTCTTAAAATGAACCTGATACATATCATCGACAACAATATTGGTAAAGGAAGTAAAATTTTCACCGAAGAGTGTTCAAAAGATGTCGATGTAAAATATTACCTAGATATGATCAAGGAACTGGATAAATTGTTGTAAGTCGACTGGACTAGACGAAATATAATCGTCTTCCCTGAGACCATTCTAAAGTATAAGAAATGCATTACGGGGTTTAACTATATTCTCGCAATAATGTAGAGACAAATTATAACAAAGATATTTAATTTTGAATAGTTTCATATTATAAATAAAATACCTGCTTCATAATTTTGTTTTAAGTCAATTGCAGTATCGAAATAATTCGTATTTCTATAGGAATGGTTCTGATAATGTATTGCTGGAGATGCTCTACGGAGAACGATACTTGAAACTGCTCTCAATATCGTTTAAATTGGGCACAAGTTTCATAAACAATTTGAAATTAAACATATTTTTGCAAGGAGTAAGACCTGTCTTCTGTTCATCCAGTGATGTGAATGGGTCAAATTGAACTAACTACATTCCGATTCAGTTCAACTGAGAATTCAGTTTTATTTTTCGACACTGTACAATGATATGGAGATCAAAATTCGCTGAAAAAACTACAAATTCAAAGCAATCACGTTCACATACCATTCGGGTTGACTTAAAACATGGAATAGTTGCTTTTAGGCATTAGTAAATTGTTACATACCTCCAGGATCACCCATGATATCGCAGTTCAATTTCCCTGCCCTTATGAACTGATATATTCGTATTCACTTCAAGCGAACGAAAGCGATGCGCGTGAATGGACCGTCGAATATTTGATTTAACTATGTGCTATTCCGTATTTGGGCGAACTAACACTATTTATATACAATTTCGTAGTAATATGGTAACTTTCGATTTTGGAGGCTTTGTCCATGAATTTTGGAATATGGCCTCCTTTGCACAGACTCCAGTTTAAATTAAGTGGAGCTTTTAGAAACCGACTCCAGTTATGATTGAATGAAGTTTTTCAAATAATTTTATATCAGTGCGCTTTGTTTGGCGTGATCGAGGGGGTCATAACTCTGGCAATTAGTTTACATACGTAGTTGTAATCACCTTGCAGTCACTTGAAATCACCGTGCAATCACTTGCGATCACTCACAATCACTTGCAATCACATGTAGTCCGTTTCAATCACCCACAATCACATGCAATCACCTGAAATCACTGTCTAATCATCTGTCTTCACCCTACAATCAAGCGAAATCAAGTGCAATTACTCTGCAATCACATATCGGCTTGAATATTATTTTTTATATTTCAAAAGCTATTCAGTTACGCATTAAAATCTATAATTTAGTTTTGTAACGATTTTATCATTTAACTAAACAGTTTTAGAAAAATAATATATAAATACACTTATATTTATCAATGGTTTATTAAAAAATATTGTAATGCTCCATGCAATTGATATTATTGCTTGTCCTTCAGCGTACAGGCATCTTGCCTGCTGATGTCACGACTTGAACTCCCTAACTTTCTCCTGCTACGTCACAGGCGACGTCCTATATCGGTCCCTATAGTATCTTCTTATTGTATACATATGTGTATGTGCAATTTTTAACTGTTATCAATTTAGCAGTGAATTTTCTTCAATTTTCAACAGTTGGAAATTACACCTTTGGAAGTTAAACACTTGAAAAATGATACAAATTCAGATGCCATTTTGAACAGTTGAAAACTCAAGAAAAAAGATAAACTTATATTAAAAACAAATGGTAAAAATGTATTCTTTACATGATTTTACCTGAGAATTTAATAAACAAATATTTCAATCTATTAAAAAAAAGATTGAAAAAAGTAGATTTTTTCGAAAATCTACTATATAAAATTCAAATTTGTGAAGTTGAGGTTCGATACTACACACACCATTGCATAGATCGATAGTCAAGTCGTAAGAGAAGGTGAATAAATTTTTCACACTAATTCTTTAGACTCGCAAACAGGCCGTAAGCGTATAAAGGGACAGATGGAGTGTAGAAGGGGTGGGCAGTTTTTGAAATCTCCTATATAAATTTCAAATTTTTTAAGTCTTTTTGCAAGCAATGTTAGAATATCACGACTGATTTAAAAATTCTAAATATTGGATTCAATGATTGCTGTAATTATTTTTATAATTAAAAACGATTAACGTTTTCTGTATTTAAGCTCATATATCTTTTTTGCGTTTTCAGAGAATTTTAAAAGTTTACTCCAAATTTCACTATCGACATTACATTTTTCAAACCCAAATTCTACGACAGAGGGTCCCTGTACCAAGGGTTCCTGCAGCCTTATCCTTGCATGCGGGGCTCTACAAGGATGGACGAACCCTTTTCCCTAGCTTCTTGTGGGAACAACAACCACAACACCAACCATTCTAAGGCAGTCTGATAAGTCCTTGGAAAATGAAACACGGAGACGTTTTTTTGGCCAAAGTCGGTTTTATTTTTCAACATACTCTCCTTTTAGGTCGATACAGCGAGTCCAACGATTTTCTAACTTTTTGATACCGTCCGAAAAGTACTCGATCGGAAGGTCTCCAAAATACGCCTCAGTTTCAGCTATGAACTCCTCATTTGAGTAAAAACGCTTACCGGCGAGCCATCTCTTCAGGTTAGGGTACAACTAATAGTCGCTGGGGGCCAGATCTGGTGAATACGGTGGCTGAGGAACCAATTCGAAGCCGATTTCATGCAATTTTGCTTGTGCAACTAAGCATGAATGAACAGGCGCATTGTCGTGATGATAAAACGGTTTTTTCTTCTTCAAATGCGGTCGTTTTTCGGCGATTTCGATTTTCAATCAGTCCAATAATGATGAATAGTATGCTTCGGTTATGGTTTTACCTTTTTAAGGATAGTCCACGAAAATTATGCCATGTGCATCCCAGAATACGGAGGCCAAAACCTTTCCGACCCATTGTTGCGTTTTTGGACGCTTCGGAGCACTTTGGCCCGATGGAACCCACTGTTTTGCCTGTTGCGTTGACTCAGGAGTGTAGTAGTGGATCCAGGTTTCATCCATGGTTATGAATCGGCGCAAAAACTCGGTCGGCTTACGCCAAAATAATGCCAAATTCTGCTGGAAAGTTGTCACACGAATTCCTGTTTGATCCACTGTGAGCAAACGCGGCACCCGTCGCGCGCAGAGCGTCTTCATGCCCAAAACTGAATGCACGATATTGCCCACACGTTCCAATGATATGCCTACAGCATTAGCTACCTCTCTCAATTTCACTTTGGGATCAGTCAACATCATATCATGGATTTTTTCGACATTTTCTGGTGTAGTGACCTGTTTTGGGCGCCCAGATCGTTCAGCATCAACTGTGCTCGTACGGCCACAACGAAACTCGGTAAACTATTTATGAATCGTTCCAATCGACGGTGCAGAGTCCGGGTAATACTTATCCAGCTTGGCCCTGGTCTCGGATATCGTTTTCTTGCGAAGATAGTAGTGTTTGATCAAAACTCGAAACTCAGATTTTTCCATATTAAAAAAAACTCGGAGGTTAGTCGCTTCTCAGTGCTGTAACTTGTAAATGCGTAAACATAAATGACTAAAGTTTTGACAGGCGTCATTTGAAGGATCAATCTCGACGAAAGTGGTTCACATTAGTGAATACTAATGCCATCTTTTAGAATTTTCAGGTACTTATCAGACTGCCTAGTAGTTGTAGTAAGTGCGGTTCAAAACAACAGAACGCACAGGGCACTCCCGACAATGGGTCGGCCAACAATGCTGACCACTCAAGAGCTGGGTGAGTCAATGAAAATGAATTCAATGCGATGGGTCGGCAGAATCTCGGGACCTTTAGGTGGACGGAGCGACTGAATCACGATTTACTAGAGTGCTACTATGCGAGTGTGGCCCCTGAACGGAGTTCCATGGCACGGCTGCATGATCTGTGGTGTGAAAAACACACGGAGCTATCGCATTTTTCGCAGCAACGTCTGCAAAACCATGCCGAACTACTCCGATAAAGGGATTATGTAAGCGGAACGTCTACTCTACCACAGCTAGAACAAGCCGGCGACAGAGGAAGAGAGGCGACACTAAATCAACCACGGGCAGGCATCCAATAGAGGAAGAGCGATAATTTATGACCCGGAGAAACATCAACACCACGGTTTCTCTCAAGCCTAAAGACCTGGTTGAAATGGATGACAAGCTTCGTGGACAATTTTCCGAAGAATCCGACCTCTGGGCTATCAATTATTGTGTTCATAATGCAGCGAGAGCTTTGACCGATGCGAACCATAAAACAAAACCAAATGTTGATCATAAAACCAAAAGAGGAATGCATCAACTTGCCATAAAGATAGGCTGGGCAAGACATTACGCGTTCCGCATTCAATGTGTCACTGAGTACATTACATCTGGCAGGAATTTTACCGCCAAGGTTCGAAAGTTTGCGCGCGAACTCCGGATTCCATTTGACGGTTAGAGAAGTCAAGAGCGGAGGGAGAGGTAGGTCAGAGAAAATCAACAGTTTCTCTCTGACCCATCTCGACTCTTCCAAGACGCTCCAGTTACTGTCGACCACCTGCCCAAACCCGAGGATGTCGAAGTATTTTGGAAAGAAGTCCACGAAGTGCGGCATAGACAGGACGAAGACTCAGAAAATATAAATAGCTTTAAGGAGCTGTGTAGTGCCTTCATAATACCTGACGAAGAATGCCCACCAATCACTACCGAGGAGGTGAAAAAAGGATTCAGAGGGATGAAGAACTATTTCGCACCGAGACCATATTGTATCAAAACCTTCTGGTGGAAGAAGTTTCCTTCAACCCATCAGCATTTGGCCCGTACATTCACCTCATATTCAAAGTCGGAAGAGCCGATTCCGGAGTGGTTGGTGGAAGGGCGCACAATACTTCAGCCGAAAACAGGCAACTTAGCTGACCCGAAGAATTACAGGCTAATCAGTTGTATGAAAACACTGTATAAAATATTCACAGCTATCCTAAATGATAGGATTGCTAGGACAATTCAACCTGGGTGACAAAAAATGCATGAACATCGAGGCTCAAAGAAAGGCGTAGCGGGATGTCCGGAGAATCTGCTCATGGATAGATGTGTCTGCAAAGATGCAGCATTCTACCAGCGTGACCTATCGATGGCCTAGATTGATTATCGGAAAGCTTTCGATTTGACCTTCCATAGACTTATCATCTGTCTTTTGGAAAGGTTAAAGATTCATTCGTAAATCGTTAGTTGCATAGAGAGACTGATGCCGCTTTGGAAAACCAGATTTATTATCTTATCTGGAAAAATCGTTTGACAACTAACAAGGTCACCTTTCAGAGAGGTGTCTTTCAGGGCGACAGCATGAGCCCACTCTTCTTTTGCCTTATATTATTGCCACTATCTGTAGCACTTCACCATCCCGATAGGTACTTGTACGGCAAACCTGCAAATCGAAAGTAAAAGGTCACTCATGTACTTTATATGGACGATATTAATATCTATACTAAAAACAAAGAGCAACTACATTTAGTTCTAGGGATTTTCGAACGATATACTAAGAAAATTGGAATGGAATTTGGATTGGTCGAATGCGCCAAGGTTTATTTGAAGAAAGGAAAACTTCATGGCATCCCTGAAGATCCTGAGCTTGTTGATAGAAGCGCTATACAACACCTATGCGTTGCAGAGACTTATACATACCTGGGCGTGCCACAGAGCCGCATTCAAGATGTGACATCTATAAAGGATACTCTCCGAAGCAGATGCAAACGTCTCATTCGGTGTATTTGGTCTTCCGAACTGTCGGCGAGGAACAAAGTATCTGCACCGAACATCCTTACCATCCCGGTAGTTCTCTATTCATTTGGAGTATTTCTATGGACGAAGAACGAGCTCAGATCCCTTGAGATCGGGACAAGAAAGGTTATGCACATGAACAAAATCATGCATCTTAAGTCTTCCGTTCCGCGACTGTACATCTCACGCCGTCTAGGTGGTCGCGTAATATTGAGTCTTGAATGTCTTCATAACAGGATTATTCTTAGTACAGAACATAGAGTCGCAAATGGAAGAGATCCTCTTCTTAGAATGGTCAGGAGTCACGAAGAAGTGGGCAAAAGAGCGTTTCTGCACAAAGCAGTGGAGGAGGCTGCTGAAACACTCGGACTTAACTTCAGTGTTAGGGGTGAGTGTAATGCATCGACGCTAATCTATCTCAAGTACTCAACCCTGAAAGCCTCGATTATTAAAGTAAAGAGAAAAAATTTTGGGAACAGCCCCTCGATAAGAGGATGCACAGCATCTTCCACAGAAATGTAGAGAATCAGTCAATGTCGTGTGAGCTATCTTTTGCTTGCCTTGTATCACCCGGATTGAAGTCTGGTACGGAGGATTTCATTTTGGAATGTCAACACGGTGTCAATTCCACATTAACATACCGTCGCCACATTTTGAGTCAAGACATTCCTGATGATAGATGCAGAGCGTGGCATGTACACACCGAGCATTTGGCTCACATACTATCTAGTTGTTCAACTCATGTGAGAACGACTTACATCTAAAGGCACAATGCAGCACTAAGAGTGCTTTTTTACCATCTCTGTCACTCTTACGGCATTAACCTGAATATCCCTCCTCTAAACGCTCCGAGGGAAATCGAGTCATTTGTCGATAATGGGAAGTGCCGCATGTACTGGAACTTTATATTCTCGACAATTGTTTTTGTTGCACACTCGAGGCCCGACATGGATCTTCTTGACTTTGACTGTTAAACTGTTAAACTAAGCGTCCCTATCACCGGCGCTCTTGGAGGTGTAAGCTTTCACTCGTTAATGGCCTGAAAAGCATCCCTGCGTCTCAATAATATGCTAAAACACTTGCGGGAAAAATGCAGTAGGCGGTAGTTCTTGGATCTCTTAGTGTTCTCAGGGTGCACGAAACTTTTGCCGGATCGTCGTATTGTTTCCGTTACAGACTGTAACCACCTATTTCTTTTAGATAATAGTTACTATGAAATAACGGAAATCTTAAATTTATTTGAAATAGCTATGAGTTAAATTCAAATTAATTATGCTTCACCTGGAAATCCCCGAAATCGCGCATAATTCACCATGAAATCACTGCAATAACTTAGAATTTACCATGCAATCACTGCCTTCATTCGGATTTAACAGTAAAATCACTGCCATCCCTCGCAATTAACCGTAAAATCGTGGCAATAACTAGAAATGCACCCTTCAATTACTGCAATCACTCGAAATTTACCTCAAAATAACTGAAATTACTCGGAATTCCACATTAACTCACTGCAATCACTCAGAATTGTCTCTGCATTCACTCGAGATAACTGAATTCACTGAATTCACTTTCAATGACATACAATCTCTTACAACTACTTGCAATCTCCAGAATTGTATCGATATGTTGTGCCTGTGCCTCCCCCTAGATGGGAACACATATGCCATTAATATTTTTAAAAACACCTCTCAAAAAATGCTACGACTGATTTTCTGTGTCTATTTATAAAAATTCCAGTGCTAAAAATCATGGAAAAATATTTATATATAAATCAAATGGTAAGGAATATAAAAATTAATCAACTATTTGGCGTGAAATTTGACCAAACACATTAACACTATATTGCCGCGAAGATATGTTTAACTATTTCAAAATTAGCAGAAGGAATCAGCATTTTTGAGCTTATGTTTTGTGGGGTTTCTTAAGCTAGTTTATTATTTTCTCAAACAAGTCGGATGCACGCAGTTTTGTCTATTGAGGAACTGGGTTTTGTAGTAATCTAAGGTTACCCACTTGGACTTTACTCTATGAGGGGTTTTCGAAAATCAGGACAAAGAGCTTATACCTTTTTCGAAGTAGCCCCATGGAATCTGCCATAAGCCACTGATTTTCCACCGTATCTTTTGATTCGTATCACTGTCAATTTCTGTTTCTGCAAAAAAAAACACGTAAGAGAAGTATGTTCCAAATCACCTCTAAACAAGTTGTCTTTGACGAATCGCTTTCTTAACTTTAGAGATAGTGCTGCTTTGTTTTGTCGCATGATAAAAGTGTTTCCATTATTCTTAAATCATAGATCCCTCTTCATAAGATAACTTTTGACTGGTCTGAAAGTATGACTGTTCATGTCTTTTAATTCAGTCAACAAATTCATGCATTAATTTCTCAAACAAGATGAATTTACGCGGAATAGTTAATTAAACGAGCGGCACTGCACGGTCCATTTGCGAGCAAGTTAGTGAGGAATCGCTTGATCTTTTCGATTTCAAAATTTTAATTTATTTAAGGAAAAATGAGGTATTTATGAGTTTGTGATAGATGGTAATGATCCTGACTAAGATCTCTGTGTCTCCATATGTGTCTAGGACAGTCGCAAATCCAACAGCCAGTTTTGATGTCATCTGCCGCTGAGATCTCACATACCTTTGAATATGTTAAGTGGCTTTCGTTAAGGAGTCTAGCGTGAAGAAAAGCCAACTCTAACATCTCTAAAGTACTTAAATGGTATCCTACTTTGTGTTGCCAGAACCCATAGAGACTGACAGAAGTGCTAAATAATCGGTCTGTTTTTATAAAAAACTATTGAAAAAAAAATGCGAAACACTCTTTCGGCAGATCTGATAAAAATACGACTCCTCTGCTCATCGGCAACGTGTGAAAAGCTAGAACGCGTGTCTCGATTTTTCGTTTAAGGAATTTGCATTCGCGAGTTAGACTTTTTCGAGACTAGAAGAAACTGAAAAATTTTCTGATATTCCAGAATTTAAATCAAAATAAAAGTATTTCTTCATATACAGGGTGATTTTTTAACTTGAAACTTTTGATTCATAACATTTTTTCATAGAGTGTCTATTTTCGAGATATTTGAAAGTTTCAAGTTAAAAAAATTAACCTGTAAATACAGGTTCCGAATTATTTTTATTACATTGTGAATCAATTTTTTCGAATCACTCTCTGTTCGCCTGCTAGATACGTAATCGTCCATGTAACTATTCCTTACAATACTAATTAAGCATCCGAATTAGTAATCGCATATCGTTCATCGTTTTTCCTTTGCACATAAAGCGCATTACATAGAGAGGGTTTCGCACAAAAAATTAAGCTAGTCCTTTTATAAACATCCGGCTCTCCATTGCGATATTTTTCTCGCCATAGAAACCGTTGCGCTCCTTCATCTTCTTTTTTTTACTTTTATTCGCAAGTACATATCTTTCGTATCGGCGCTGCAACCGACTTCGAATTGCCGAAAGCATAACAGCACGCCCACTAAATTTTGCAGTAAATCTAGTTCCGATTTAAGTAAATCATTGAAACTGACACCATTCGTCTTATCCGCGGCTTCAAAAACAAATCTTGTTTTATTTGGTATATTTGAGTTATATACACCAAAATGTGGCAAATACCAAATGTTTGATCTAGGAGCGTCTCTTTCAACTTTAACAGCATAACCTATGTCAATAAACCTTTGTACTTCTTTATAATATAATTCGGCGTAAATGGGATCGCTATCTATTCTAATCTCAGTTAACAATAATCTCTTCTTGGCTGTGATATAACTTTTAAAATTGAAATTGTAATTTTCTTTCCATAGCAGACCGGTTTACCAGTAGTTTGCCATGAATTTAGTTGTTTCCCTCAAAGTTATCAATGCGTGAATGTGTTTATTTTTACTTTTAATACTTAAATTCACGCTGATATCATGTAAATTGAATTAATACTTCAATAACGCGTCTAATTGCGTTTCTTCTTTCCACGATTCGTCGACTCGGAGTCTGTCTGCGCCTTTCTCTCCCGGTATATCCTTTACACTTAAAACCGCTTGCTTCGTTTTCGTCAGGTAATACATACGGCCGTGCACTGTGTAACCTAACAACGAGCGCGAGACCGCTAAGTCACTGCTTTTGACTTCTCTGAACTCACGCGTGGCTATAAGTTTCTAGTTATCGTGCCCTATTAAAACTTTCATGTCTGGATGTTTGTATGGCTCGATTTCTAATTCTTTTTTAACTTTTTGCAAATTATAAATAAAGTTTTTGCTAATAGATGGAGTAGGAAGTTTTACATTTTTTACGGTCATTGTACAGTTAACTTCAAATTTACAGAAAGAACCTATAACGTTGAAATCTACTTTTTCCGGTTCATTCATGCTAGTTTCTTCACCATTAACTCCCTGTAAAGATAAATTTACTTTTTCTCCGTGAACTCCCATATCTCTTGTTAATTTTTTCTCCATCGAAGTGATAGTTGAACCTTCGTCTAATAAGGCAAATGTTTTTATAGGTCTTTTTGAACCCCGTACATATTGTAACGCCACTTTTTCAAATAATCAAAAATTAATATTTTATGGTCTTTCAGTGGCGTACATGGCCCCCTTATCGTATTAAATTAAACTGCATGACCGGTGATTACTCAAATAAGCTTTAAATGGACAATTAGAAAATAAACATAACCTATAATTTTTGGGCGCCAGTCCTTGTGCTGGACAAAGGCAAACCATTTTAATCGAAGCCAGTGAGAAGCGATAAAAACATGCGGAATCTATATTCGAACCGGGAAAACGGGAACCTCACTGAACGCTAAGTATTTTAGGCTAAACAAAAGACGAAAACCTCACCGACTCTGATTGAAAGGTTCGACCTTAACTTCAAACTCGCGATCATCCCAAAAGAAAAGATAAAAGACAAACAGTACTTGAAAGATACGGTAAGAAAATAATTAGATATACGAAAATATCGAAAGTAGGTATGGCCACAAAAGATTACCAATTGATAAAAAAATGTCGAAAAAGGAAAAAGAGAAACCAAAAATTGAGAAAAGTTAATCAATATACATAACATGTGAATAAAAAAGAAGAGTAATACAATAGAATTGTTAAAGCACATTGGCAGTTTCAACATTAATTACAATAACGAAATACAACAATAATACGGTGCGCTATTTCTTTTTAGCCAAGAGGTAAGGGAATTTTATATAAACACCAAAGGGTTCTCGAAAGAGGTTTCCTAAAATAAATACCAAAAGGAGTTTTAAACCATAAATACGAAAAGTTCTCTAAATGCAAAAGTGGTTGACAAATGTTCCTAAAGGGGTTCAAAAAAAAAGTTCTCCAACTTCAAAAGGGGTTCTCAGAAGTCCCTGAAGGAGTTCTCAAACTGCGTTCCAATGAGGTTACTCATATGCCACCAAATGAACTTTAGAATGAGTACGAAAATGGGTTCTTAGGGATATAAATAGAGTTTACAAACTACCACCGCTGAGGGGTTCCTAAAATAAAAAGGGGGTTCGAGAACGTCTTGAATCGAATATAAAGAGGCTAGCACAGGAATGTCAGAATTTGTGAAGGGATTCATGACATATTAAATGAAATGACGGTATATTAAATTATGGGGATCCCTATCGCATTCAACACAAATGTGGGATATAGAATCCGGAAATCAACATCTTGTCAAAAATAAATATCGGTATATAGAATTGTGGGCATCAAAAATATTTTCAATGAAATTACAGTAATTGATATTGCAGGGATCAAAAATATTTCAAATTTGGATCCCTATGGTGAATTCTTAGATCCCTAACATAGTAAACTTGGGATCGCTGAGTTAAAATTAATTTCCGTCACTTTCGGCACTACATAAAATATAGGGGAATTGACAACATTGTAATTTTTTGGATCCCTATTGTAAATTTTTGGATCCCTAACCTATTAAATTTGGAGTCACTGAGTTAAAAAAAAATTAATTTCTGAAATTTTCGGCACTAAATAAAGTATAGGGGAATTGGTGACATTGTGGTTTTTGGATCCCTAATTCAAAAGCATTGCGCTAAACAATAGATTGGGGTATTGACAACATTTAAATTTTGGATCACTAATTTACAAACACGGCACTAAATAAAATATCGAGGTGTCACTCAGTTAAGAATAATTTCGGCATTTTCGGCACTAATAAAATATAGAGGATCAGGCAACATTGTGATTTTTGGATCTCTAATTCAAAAGCATGGCGCTACATAATAGATTGTGGTATTAACAACATTGTATGTTGTCAATACAATAAATGGCTAAACCATTTATAAGAAAAGCAGATCCTACCTCTAGTCTGGAGTCGGGAAACGGTAGCACGTGTTCTGACGATGATTTTACAGACGCCAAAAGAGCGATTTTGTCGCTTACCTGCATATTATACAAACAGGGAGGATCACATAGTTTGGGGGAAAGGCTAATGCAGACAACTTAATTTCCGTAATTCGCAACGGTCGAGAGGAAGATAGCTCATGAGATTTGCTTCATATTCGCCCATCCTATCGTCCCATTCTTCCTTCGTTAGTTCTTATCAACTGCCGTCGAGTGAGGGAAAGATTCCGAGCTGCTTCCTTTGAGTAGGGGCAAGAGGTAAGAATCGTGCCCTCGTATTCGGCATCGGCTGTATTCCGGTGCATAGATGGAGGATCAGAAGCCTCTAATCCTTATTGAAGATGAGAAGTAGGCTTCCCGATGCTCCCAGATAAAGAGAAAACACAAAAAAAATGACCTCAAAGCCAAGAAATTTCTTTTCATAACATAGAAATTTCAACGATATTAATTTTAGGCAACATTACCTATCCTTTCATAGAATTTTCGTGGTAACTGCCTCGATCCATCTTTACCAGAAACCTGCCTTGGATCTCAGGTGACTGAAAGAAATAATCCGTTCTATCCTTTATGAATAGACGCAGCTATTCTACTCTGAATGTTAGAAGGATTAGCGATAAACGATATCCGGAAGTTTACGTGGGGACTTGAGACATGAACATTTGCAGAAGGAGAAAATGGGGATTGATCTAATCGATAATTTGCGTCGATGGTGCGACTCTACGTGGCTCTTGCTCAAGACCGCGGAATTTAGACATTTAACAAAACAGAAACGAAATTAACAGTTATTCTTAAACTTAGCGATGCAAAAAAAGCACAAAAACTACAAAAAAAAGTACAGTAACATATCAAATAAAACAATACTAGCTCGGAAATAAAAGAAAACGGAGGAGTGCAGAAATTTATTACTCTTTGTGTGAACTCAAGAGCTTTTAATAAAGGAAACTTCACGTAAACTGGATTTTGTGAGTTGCAGAAAATCCGCAAGGCGAATCATCGTTTCTGTTTCTTGACCAATGCAAAAATGTGTGGTGACGCCTTTTGCAGTGCGCTCATCCATTTCTCTCTTCACAATTTTCTCGAATGTCCCGTTTTCTTAAACAATTATGGCTTCAATGTCAAATCTACCGCCAGAAATAGACTGTATCGTGCTTAAAATTAATGACCTCTGGCCACTTTGAGAAAGAGTCCACCACTACTAAATACATGTCTCCCTGGAAAGGGCCCAAAAAATCACAATGAACC
>NC_046663.1:141814960-141825259 GCF_010883055.1 Belonocnema kinseyi
TTTCGTATGATATTAATTTGGTTTTTGAACTAGTCACTTTCAAACTACCGAATGTTTTGTTTACGAAACCTTCAGACATCACGCTGAAATAAGTTCCCGAATGGAATTCCATCGCAACTATTTTTCCTTTAATTTTCACATCGAAAAATATCGGAGCCGCGCGCGTCGCATCGCTGTCGCTTGTAATTACCTCTGAGTTGATGTTGTGGAAGTCAATGAAGTTGCTGCTACGCGATGGGCCGCTCCCGCTGCCCTGGTCGCTGATCTCCTCCTCCGACTCGCTGCTGCTGCTGCTGCTGTTCTCCTCCAGAAATTTGTTCGACAATTTCATCTTTCTGATACAGGCTCGTTCGAGGTGTCCCTTTCTGTGGCAGAAGTCGCATTTTCTGTCGCGATATTTACATTCGTTTGTCTCGTGCCCCGCTTTTCCACAACAGTAGCATTTAACTTCCGAAGAACTCTGCTTTTTTTGATTTTTATTTTGTCTTTTTTGACCTAAAGCGAAACTCTCTTGTTTATGGCTTCTACTCACTAGCGTTTGAGCTGCTCCGACGGAATTTTGTGTCGCCTCTTCTCTCGCTAATGCTTCCTCGAGTGCTTGATCAAATGTAATTTCTTTGCTTTTAAAAAATTCGAATCTCGTTGATTCGTCTCGAATGCCCGTCGCAAACGGATCTCGCATGGCCTTTCCTCAGTGGGTTCCGAAGTTGCAATCGATAGCTAATTTTTTCAGTCTTGTGGCGAATTCCGCTACGGACTCACTCGATTCTTGCTTAGCACGGTTGAATTTACAACGCTCCATCAGCTCTGATTTCTTAGGTTGTAGTCGATCGTTGAGCAGTTTCACTATTTCGTCGTACGATTTCCCGGACGGCTTGGTGGGTGCACATAACGTCTTGACGAGCTTATATGTTGCTGCATCCACGTGCGTGAGCAGTTCGGCTCTTTTTAACTCTGCATCTATAATTTTTTTCGTGCTGAAATAAAACTCCAGTTGCTCTGAAAACGCCTCCCAATCGTCCGTCTCCATGAAAAACAATTTAGATCGGAGCCGATCTCTATAGGCGGTGGTGGTGACAGCAACTGCTGCTCGTCATCTCCAGGAGATGTGCCTTCTTGACCTTGACGCAGCATGCTCTCGCATGCCAGTAGAAGCCCATTGTCTTTGTTTTGCACCTGGCTGAATACCAGTGTTTTCTCTTGCCGTATGTTTTCTCCAAGGCGCCATGATTAACAATTCTCAACATACAAAAAAAAATTCAATGATAAATTCAAACTGTACTTTTTATCCCAGCCTATCCGGAAATTATTCCTGGGTTTCACAGCACCATTAAATTAAATAGGAGCTGGGATCATGTATTTTTTCATGATTAACAACACCGATTTGAAATACAAATGGTTTTCTTTCATTCACTATCAAAGATGATAAGAAATCTATATTTAGAAAATGTTATAAAAATTAAATATAAAAGCTGTGCCAAATTAGTCTGAATCTATTAACTTGAAACCAAATTAAAGCTTTCTTTTCAAAAACAGCGTCTTCATTTTTTTAAATATCCGTTTCGTTAATTTTGTATCCCCTTTTGAACCTAATCAAAATATTCAAAAAATAACTCGGGCTATTTTCTGTGTTATTTTTTAATTTAATGTGCCACTTTGATATCATTTAAAAAGGGGTCTGTATAATTCCAAAAGTAAAAAGAGTTTTGGTAATTTTTTGAAAATTATTTTCTATCATCGTCTCTCTTTCTCTATCCGTTTATCTACTCTGATCTATTCTAATTTGCATGTCTTTAGTTATTTAATTCTAATTCTGTATCTTCAAAATGAACAGTTTTATCACGTAGCTTAATATTTTGCCTCACAAAATTTTGTGTTGCGTTTAAAATTTGTACTGTTACAAGTTCTACCTGTAAATTACCGCTGTCCCATTGTTTATTTATATTTATGAGCAGCTTCTCTTCTATTAAAAGAAATATTCGCGAGGCCAAGACTCGACCAAAGACTAACTCATTTAATTTTTGTTATTGTTCGTTCTCCTGTAATACCAATTCACACTTTCATGGGCTCTTCGTAGGGAGAAAGAATAAAAGGCACTCTTGCTAATTTTGGTGGGTTTTTCTTATTTTTATCGATTCTCCGAGACAAGCAAAAAATGGAGGAAGGAGTCGTTCGCCTGGAATCGCAGCAAGCAACAGCGGTGCGGACGACAAGGAATGTGGGATGTGGATGAGAATCCCGCATTCCAGATCCTGTACCTACTGCGATTCAAATCTCACCACCTTGGGTGTACTGCATTACGACTATCAACATCTCTTGGACATGAGGGTCCCGTAATCTCCTTCCATTCGCCATGATACTGTGACAGTGCAGAAGATAATTTGGATTCCCTGCGCAAAAGCGGAGATATTGGGCGGCTTGCGTGCCGTCGAGAGAAGCGAGCGATAGTCAGTATTCGGTTGAGCCTCGCACGAAATCTGTATTTTTCTAACCTACTAGTTTAGGCACAGAGTGGTAGTTTTTTGTTTAAATTTGTTTTCGAGATCTGTACTCTTGCGTTTGTAGCTGATATACCCATGGATTGCAATTCATCGTAAGTTTGGCGACTTGTATATTTTATTTGCTTTATTTCGTTCAGAAGTGTTTTATTTTGGGTTCTGCCAATGGCGTCAGTGAACGGGATTATAGTTTTCGTGTATGTGAGGGTTTCGCTCTTTCTTTTGTTGAAATGCAGAAATGTTGGATGAGGAGTTCTGGGGAGGTTTATTTTGCCTCAACTTATATGTGCAAATGATTGTTTTTATCTCACTCAGTTTTTAAAATGCCCATAGTATTTAATTGTCGACTAAATTCATTGTTTTGTTTTATTTAAGCGACCTCTCACGAGTTTTTCTTAGGTAAGATTTACAGGTACCCATGATGCTCTGCCGGAGGGGTCTAGCTGATATCAAAATCTAAAAGAACTTCTGCTTTTGGTGTTATTTATTTTATCAATGTATATTTCCTTTACAATCTGCAATTTTCCTCAAGACGGCGAGTCGAGACATGCCTGATGCCAGATTAAAATAAATAAAAATTCCAGGGGTAAACTGTCGATGTCAATTAAATGAATAAATGTTAATGGCATAAAGTAATTAGAATCCATGCCAAAGTTTAGCGTTACTTTCTAAAAATAAATCCATTTCCAAAATTTGATTATTGCTTTTTTTAATTTTCTTTTTCTTGCTTTCGTATCCCTTTTCGCAGTTTATCGCGCCCTTCTCTGTCTTTCTCTGTTCTTTCTCTATTTATTCTATCTCTTTCTTCTCTAAGGATTTCTTCTCTTTCTTGATTACTTCATTCTTAACGTTTCTTGTGTAAATTCTGTTCTTAGGTTTTTTTAAATTTTGATTTCCTTTTTTATTTATCTACAACATTTTCCTTTTTAGTTTAGTTTTTATTCTTGATTTTTTTAAACCCTTCACTTATCCAATCCTGCTTTAAGGAGTACAGGTAAGGCGTTTTTTCTAAGGGTAGTATTTTGTTTGTTAATGGCAGCAAAGTAATTTTCTATAATATAAATATTTAGTTTCATTCAGAAATTTTCTTAAAGCAATTTACAAAAATCCATCTTTACATACAAATTTCAAATTAATTAAGGATGGGAGGTATTTGGAAGCTGAAAGCAGGACGAAGACAATAAGAAAAAAAGGTAACGTTTAACAGGGTTTACTAAACAACTTACAAGAATAGTGGAGCCTGCTGATACAAGCGCTGTAAAACATCGATGACGGAGCCCGTGAATAGGTTGATTGGCGCCGGATGGCGTCAGGTTGGTTGAGAGTGGTGGTTGCTTTGAGACAGCTCTATCGTCATAAGAAAAGGTTTGAGAACCATAAGGTTTTGCAGGCGGCACACGACTAATCAAACGACAAGGCTTAATTTGCGAGAATTGCTTATAACTTTGTTATAATGGATGTAGAAGATGCGACTTAGTCCAAGCGGTTCGTACTTCGTAGACCGAGTTGACAGTATGAATGCTTAAGATTTCAAAAAAAAAAACGTAACTACCTACCATTACTATAGGAGAAAAAAGTTATAAGTTCAAAAATGAGGAAAAACAGCGACTCTTTAAGAGAAAATTATTTCAAACAATAATAAATTATTCAAGTTTAGAAAGTATATAAACAAATAATTATCTGCAAAAAAAAAACTAATCATTATTGTGTTGACTTACCGTAAATTACCCGTACGGATAATATTTTATTTTATTACATAATTACTATTTAGAATTTATTAACTGTTTCGAGATCTTGACTCTGACACATTTTTTTTAAAGTGACTTCTTCTTCAGCCAATAATTTAATCAAACAGATTATTATTTGGACAAATTAGAAGCACTTATAGCTCTGAGATGTACACGACAATTATAAAACTCTAAATTCGAGTTTTGTGGCTGTTATATCCCTTCGTCGAATGCTTAGTCAGGTTCCGCTTATATATGAATTATTAATAAAGATTTAAAAGCGGCTAATTTTTTTCTACTCTATTTGCCTTGTTCCTGTTAAATATGTATCAATTCCTCGTTTAGAGTTATGTGGGGCTGCTTTGCTAACTAGAACACTCAAATTTGTCACAGAAACTATGTCGTTTAATAAAATACCTGTTTACTGCCACACTGATTCCATAAAATTTTTGGCTTAGCTAAGGATACATCCGTTCAATTGGCCTGTGCTTGTCGCCAATGGTAACGATAAATTTCTACTAAAGATAATCCGACTGACTACGCTCATCGTGAACTCACACTTGAAAAATAGCTCAGGCACTGTCAGCATACGCCAAACTGTGAACACGTACGTCTACCTGCTATCCTCTGGTTTCTTAAGTTTTTGAGTTAAAAAAAATGTTTATAAGCATAAAAGTGTTAACAAATCTTGTTTCATATCAGTTAAAAATTACGTGTGTGAATACGGAAAGTGCAGAATACCATTGGGATCGGACTCTGCGTAATGTTCGGCTTTTCCAGCTAATTGTCATCCTCATTGTGCCTGTAAACTCATTAGGAAAACTGACGGTTCGTTCGCTCCTTGTTGTGGATTTCCTTCTAGTTATCCGTCAGAAGGACTTAATAATAACTTTGTAAATATGACTGAGCAAAAAGTGGATCGTTTCGAGAAAGTCATAGAACATATAGTCCCTTCGGCGCTCAGCACTTTGAGGGTGGATATAACAGATGATTTTTCAGCAGTAAAATCTTCTATGAATCATCTTACAAAAAGCAGGATACACTATTTATTGAAGTGCAACAATTCAACAAAAGAATGGGCGATGTGGAGACTCAAAGAACTAACATTGAGCAAACTATCAAATGACCCTAATACTTCGCCAAAAACTCTGATGAACCAAAAATTAAAGAACTTTTTTATATTGTTACTCCTGCATCATCCGTAGCTTTCACACGAACCCACCAAATAGGGAGAAAATCTAGTGCAACGACACGTCCAATAAAAATATTATTTCAGTTGGAATAAACAGTCAGGGTAGTGTTAGCAGCATTTATCAAGATGAAAAACGGGAGCGAGGAACCGCCCATAATCAAAAAGTTACAAATATCCTCATATAACAATTCCTGTGCACACGTTTCGGGCACGTCGATGCATTTACGAAATGCTTGCAAGAATCCACCACAGATAAGAGCATTCTGTGGATGCTGCTTTATTGCGTGCACAATGCTTCGCCAATGTCAGCATGTGTACAATCACCCAGTGACGATATTTCGAACTAACCGAAGCATACATGCGTGCATTATGAATGCAGTTTGACATCTGCCATAAAATAAAATTAAAACAGGAGGTTACAAGTTCATTAAAAAGCATGTGAAAACGTATTAACAATTAAATAAAATGTATGAAATGCAAACACGAAATACATTTTTTAACCAAATAGTTAAATATCAATAGTGGGCACATTCTAGTTGCGCGCGGTTCGCTTAGCTCACTTTGTATATTCCTTACACTTGTGCACAAATTTATTTAAATTAAAATTCAAAACATCGACAACAGTAATTTGATGATAGTGAATTCTTTTTGTTAAAGCTCCTTCAGCTTTAACGAATACATTCTCATCATGTATCTCGTGCTTCACACTCAAATTTGTATCTGCAATTTGATCTCATTTCCATGAATGTATATTATTACAATTCATAACACATATTGATATTAAAACAAACGTACAGTCATTGTCTCATTAACAAAAATGCGCATTCTTTAAAAAAGTTTATTATTAAAAATTTTACTACAACTTTGGTCGGTTTTTCAAAAACTAAATTTACTTATTTCCAATTTTATTTTTACGATCTAAGCGTAGCACATACGGCCTAGACAGCAGCCTTATTTTTTTTAACTTCAAAATTAAATCCCTACCTCAGTAACCCACAAAACTTTGATTAAAGAGAATTTGGCAGTGGGGCGGGGGCTATTAGTCTCCATTCAGTGAGCACACTTGGCTTAAAGTCATCCTAAAGACGTCTTTTTGTGGACGCCTTTAGACTTTTAAAAAGAGACGACATGAGGTCGTGATAAACACGTTCTACTCTAGTACCATAAAGTATATCTGCAAGATTCTTTATGACCCGGAGAAACATTAACATCAAAGCTTTTATCAAGCTTAAAGATCTAGCTGAAATGGATAAAGAGCTTCGTGGACATTTTTCCGAAGAATCCCACCTCTGGGCTATCAATTATTGTGTGTATATTGGAGCGAGGGCTTTGGCCGATGCGAACCGTGAAACAAAACCAACAGTTGATCATAAGACAAAAAGACGAAAGCATCAACTCGCCATAAAAATAGGCTGGACACGACAGTTCGCGTCCCGCAATCAGTGTATGATTGACTACCTCATATCTAGCAGGAATTTTACCGCCAAGGTTCAAAAGTTCGCGCGCGAATTCCGGACTGGTTATCACACATTCTAACAAGTCAAAGCTGCTGACCATCAGGCAGCATATTGTTGACAGAATACGGATACTAGCTGGCGCTAAGAGAAGTCTAGAGCGGAGGGAAATGTGGGTCAGAGAACATCAACAATTTCTCTCTGACTCATCTCGACTCTTCCAAGACCCTCTAGTTACTGTCGAACACCCACCTAAACCAGTGAAGGTCGAAGTATTTTGTAGAAAAGTCTACGAAGTGCAGCATAGACTGGACAAAGACTTAGAAAATATAAATATCTTCAAGGAGCTGAGTGATACCCTCATAACACCTCATGAAGAATGCCCACCCATCACTACCAATGAGGTGAAAAAAGTATTAAGAGGGATGAAGAACCATTCCGCACCGGGATCAGATTGTACAAAGACCTTCTGGTGGAAGAAGTTTCCTTCAACTCATCAGCATTTGGCCCGTATTTTCACCTCATATTTAAAGTCAGAAGAGCCAATTCCGGAGTAGTTGGTGAAAGGGCGTACAATACTCCTGCCAAAAATAGGCAACTTAGCTGACCCGAAGAATTATAGGCCAATCACTTGTCTGAACACACTGTATAATATATTGATAGCTATCTTAAATAATAGGACTGTCGGGCAATTGAACCTGTGTGGCATGAAATGTATGAACAGCGAGGCTCAAAGAAAGGCATAGCAGGATTTCGGGAGAACCTGCTCATCGATAGATGTGTTTGCAAAGATTCAGCATTCTATCAGCGTGACCTATCGATGACCTGGATTGATTATCGAAAAGCTTTCGATTCGATCTACCATAGACTTATCATCTGTCTTTTGGAAATCTTAAAGGTTCATCCGCAAATACTTAGGTGAATAGAGAGATTTATGCCGCTTTGGAAAACCAGATTCACTATCTCACCTGGAAAAAATCGTGGGACAACTAACAAGGTCACCTTTGAGAGAGATGTCTTTCACAGCGACACCATGAGCCCACTCCTCTTTTGCCTAACATTATTGCCACTATCTCTAGCACTTCGCCATTACGATGAATACTTGTGCGGCAAACCTGCAGATCGAAAGTACAAGGTCACTAATGTATTTTACATGGACGATCTTAAGATCTATGCTGAAAACAAAGAGCAACTACATCTAGCTCTGAGGATTGTCGAACGATATACTAAGGAAATTGGAATGAAATTTGTGTTAGACAAATGCGCCAAGGATTATTTGAAGCGAAGCAAACTGAGTGGCATCCCTAAAGATCCTTAGCTCGTTGATAGAAGCGCTATACGATGATCTTCTGAACTGTCGGCGAGGAACAAAGTATCTGCAACGAACATGCTTGCCGTCCCGGTAGTACTCTATTCATTTGGAGTAGTTCCATGGACGAAGAACGAGCTCTGATCTCTTGCTATAGGGACAAGAAAGATTATGCACATGAACAAAAGCATGCATCTTAAGTCTTCCGTTCCGCGACTGTACATCTCACGTCGTCAAGGTGGTCGCGGAATATTGAGTCTTGAATGTCTTCACAACAGGATTATTCTGGGTACAGCGCATAGAACTGCAAATGGAAGAGAACCTCTTCTTAAAATGGTCAGGAATCACGAAGAAGTGGGCAAAGGAGCGTTTCTGTACAAAGCAGCGGAGGAGGCTACTGAAACACTCGGACTTAACTTCAGTATTAGGGGTGAGCAAAATGCATCAAATCTTATCTATCTCGAGTACTCAATCCTGAAAGCCCGGATTAAAAACGCACAAGAGAAAAACTTTCGTGAACAGCTCCTCGATAAGAGGATTCACGGTATCTGCCACAAAAATGTGGAGGATCAGTCAATGTCTTGTGACCTAATGTTTGCTTTCCTTAAATCGCCCGGATTGAAGTCTGGAACGGAGGGTTTCATTTTTGCATGCCTAGTCGGGGTCATTTCTACCTTAACATACCGTCGCCACATTTTGAGTCAAGACATTCCTGATGATAGCTGCAGGGCGCTCAATGCACGCCTTTATTACCATCTCTGTCACTCTTACAGCATTAACCTCAATATCCTAGGGAAATCGAGTCAACTGTCGAGAATGGGAAGTGCCGCATATACTGGAACTTTATATTCTCGACAATTGTTTCTGCTGCTCACTCGAGGCCTGACATGGTTCTTCTTGACTTCGACAAGCGAACCATGTTCGTTATCGAATTTTCGGAACCAGCTGACAAAAACATCATATCCAAGGAAAATGAAAAGAAAGCGAGGTATCGAGACCTTATAAGGTAGTTGCAATGATTGTACCCGGAATATTCTGTTAAACTAATCGTCCTTATAATCGGCGCTCTAGAAAGTGCGAAGGTTTTACTCGCTAATGGCCTGAAAAGCATCTCTGCGTGTCAACAATATGCAAAAACACTTGCGGAAAAAATGCAGAAGACGGTAGTATGTGTGTCGCTCCGTGTTTTAAGGGTGCACGAGGCTTTTAATGGATCGTCGTATTGATTTTATAACAGACTATAACCACCTATCTTACGGTCGTGAGACGTTGTTGTGGCTGAAATTTTACCGCGATTTCGCAGGGAGCGGGTGCAATTTTCCAGGTTTCGCGGGCTACGTATATTCAAGTTTAAAATTTTTGTTGTTGTGTTGGTTCACTCGTCACGACCGTATGTTCACAGTTTTGACTATATAGCTCGTGTTGTTTTTCTGGCAGAGGCGTAAAAGGTTAGAAGGGTTTGGTGTACTCGGCGATTTTCTTCTTTCGAAAAAAATGGAGCAAAGAGTTTGCATTAAATTTTGTGTGAAAAATGGAATCCAGTGCTCTAAAACTCTTGAAATGTGGACAGTTGCATACGTTGAGTCTACTCTGAGTAAGAAAAATGTGTTTAAGTGGTACAGGCTGTTCCAAGAAGGCCGAGAGAATGTCGAAGACAAACCTCGCCCTGGACGTCCCAGCATGTCAACAACAGATGAAAACGTTCAAGCAGTGAAAGAAATGGTGTTGAAAAATCGCCGAATTACCATCAGAGAAGTTGCTGAAGATGTTGGCATATCGATTGGCTCATGACATGCTATCTTTTCGGACGTTTTGGGCATGAGACGTGTGTCAGCGAAATTTGTTCAAAAACTGCTTAATTTTGATCAAAAGATCCATCGCATGACCATCGGTCAGGAGATGTTCAATGAGTAGACAGTCATGCATCAGCCTCCATATTCACCGGATTTGGCACCCAGTGACTTTTTTCTTTTCCCAAAACTGAAGAGACCCATCAAAGGACATCGATTTTCAACGATTGAGTGTATTATATCTGAGGGGGATTACTTTGAAGGGTACGACATAAATATTGAGGAATAAATGAATATTTTTTGAGAAAACTATGAAGTCACCTTATTTT
>NC_046663.1:141825359-141827966 GCF_010883055.1 Belonocnema kinseyi
TTCATAAGGACAACCGAAGGATTTCGCCGGGAGCGGGTGCTAATCTGGAAAATTGCACCCGCTCCCAGCGAAATCACGGTAAAATTTAAGCTACAACCACGTCTCACGACCGTGAGATAGGTGATTACAGTCTGTAAAGACATCAATACGATGATACAGCAAAAGCCTCGTGCACCCTAAGAACACGGAACGACCCAAGGACAACCGCCTTCTGCATTTTTCTCGCAAGTGTTTTAGCATATTATTGACACGCAGGTATGCTTTTTAGGCCATTAGCAAGTGAAAGCTTGGCACCTCCAAGAGCGCCGATGATAAGGACGATTAGTTTAACAGAATATTCCAGGATCTTCAGGGATGACACTAATTTTTTCTCGCTTTAAATAAACCTTGGCCCATTTGTTTAACACAAATTCCATTCCAATTTCATTAGTATATCGTTCGACAATCCCCAGAGCTAAATGCAATTGCTCTCTCTCTTTTTAGCATAGATCTTAAGATCGTCCATGTAAAATATATGAGTGACCTTGTGCTTTCAATCTGCAGGTTTGCCGCACAAGTACCCGTCGGAATGGCGAAGTGCTTGAGAGAGTGGAAATAATGTAAGGCAGAAGAGGAGTGGGCTCATGGTGTCGCTCTGAAAGACACCTCTCTGCAAGATGACCTTTAAGATTTCCAAAAGACAGATGATAAGTCTATGGGTGGTCGAATCGAAGGCTTTCCGAAAATCAATCCAGGCCATCGATGGGTCACGCTGGTAGAACGCTGCATCTTTGCAGACACATCTATCGATGAGCAGGTTCTCCCGACATCCGGCTACGCCTTTCTTTGAGCCTCGTTGTTCATACATTTCTTGCCACACAGGTTTACTTGCCCGAACAATCCTATAATTTAGGATAGCTGTAAATATCTTATAAAGTGTGTTCAGACAAATTATTGGCCTGTAATTCTTCGAGTCAGCTAAGGTGCCTATTTTCAGCAGAAGTATTGTGCGCCCTTCAACCAAATACTCTGAAGTCGGCTCTTCCGACTTCAAATATGAGGTGAAAATACGGTCCAAATGCTGATGAGTTGAAGAGAACTTCTTCCACCAGAAGGTCTTTGTACAATCTGATCCCGGTGCGGAATGGTTCTTCATCCCTCTTAATACTTTTTTCACCTCCTCGGTAGTGATGGGTAGGCATTCTTTATCAAGTGTTATGAGGGCAACACATAACTCCTTGAAGCTATTTATATTTGCTGAGTCTTCATTCAGTCTATGCTGAACTTCGTAGACTTCTCTCCAAAATACTTCGACCTCCTCTGTTTTAAGTGGGTGTTCCACAGTAACTGGAGGGTCTTGGAAGAGTCCAGATGGGTCAAAGAGAAACTGTTGATTTTCCCTGACCCACCTGAGAGTATCCGTATTCTCTCAACAATATGTTGCCTGATGGTCAGCAGCTTTGACTTGTTAAGTGTGTGATAACGTGTCCGGAGTTCGAGCGCGAACTTTCGATCCTTGGCGGTAAAATTCCTGCCAGATGTGATGTAGTCCATCACACACTGAATGCGGGACGCGTACTGCCTTGCCCAGCCTATCTTTATGTCAAGTTGATGCATTCGTCTTTTAGTCTTATGATCAACCGTTGGTTTTGTTTTTCGGTTCGCATCGGCCAAATCTTCCGCTGCATTATACACACAATAATTGATAGCCCAGAGGTCGGATTCTCCAGAAAAATGTCCACAAAGCTCGTCATCCATTTCAGCCAGATCTTTAGGCTTGAGAGAAACCTTGGTGTTTATGTTTCTCCGGATGTGAAAGCATCGCTCTTCATCTATTGGATGCCTGCCCGCGGTTGGTCTTCGTGTCGCCTCTCTTTCTCTGTTGCCGGTTTGTTCTAGATGTGGTAGAGTAGGCGTTCCGCTTACATAGCCCCTTTTACGGATTAGTTCAGCATGGTTTCACAGACGTTACTGCGAAAAGTAAGATAGCTCCGGGTGTTTCTCGCACCACAGAGCATCCAGCCGTGCCATGTAACTCCGTTCAGGGGCCACACTCGCATCGTAGCACTCTAGCAAGTCGCGATTCAGTCGCTCTGTCCAGCCAAAGGTCGCGAGATCCCGCCGATCCATCACATTGAATCCATTTTCATTGGCTCCCCCAGCTCTAGATTGGTCGGCATTTTTGGCAGACCCATTGTCGAAAGCCCTGTGCGTTCTGTTGTTTTGAACAGCACTTACGACAACTATGTTTGGTGTTGCCACTGTTGTTCCCACGGGAAGCTAGGGAAAGGGGTTCGTCCATCCTTGTAGAGCCCCGCTTGCAAGGATAAGGCTGCGTAGTCTGAGAGGTCGCCCGGTGTCCCAGAGTCACGGTTCTAGACACCTCACCCAGGTGCCATTCAGCTTTCGGCACGGTTTTCACACCTCCCCTTGGTGGTTAATTCCTTCGGGAACACCCCTGGACAATTGTCCGCATCTGCCTATTTATTTTTGTAACCATATTCAGCAGAAACCTTTGGTACAAGGACCTTCTATCCGCAACCCGAGGACGCGTTCGGTGGTTTTGTCATAGGCCCTTCGGTTTGATTCTAGAAGAATCAAAACCAAACCGAACATTAAATATAATTA
>NC_046663.1:141828066-141832260 GCF_010883055.1 Belonocnema kinseyi
AGGGGTGAGCAAAATGCATCAAATCTAATCTATCTCGAGTACTCACTCCTGAAAGTCCGGATTAAGAAAGCACAAGAGAAAAACTTTCGTGAACAGCTCCTCAATAAGAGGATGCACGGCATCTTCCACAGAAATGTGAAGCATCAGTCAATGTCTTGTGACCTAACGTTTGCTTTCCTTAAATCGCCCGGATTGAAGTCTGGTACAAAGGGTTTCATTTTTGCATGCCAAGACGGTGTCATTTCCACCTTAATATACCGTCGCCACATTTTGAGCCAAGACATTCCCGATGATAGCTGCAGGGCGTGCCATGCACACCCCGAGCATTTAGCTCACATACTATCTAGTTGTCCAACACACGCGGGAACGACCTACATTCAAAGGCACAATGCGGCACTAAGAGTACTTTATTACTATCTCTGTCACTCCCACGACATTCAACTTAATATCGCTCCTCTAAATGCTCCTAGGGAAATTGAGTCAATTGTCGAGAATGGGAGTTGCCGCATATACTGGAACTTTATATTCTCGACAATTGTTTCTGTTGCTCTCTCGAGACCTGTCATGGTTCTTCTTCACTTCGAGAAGCGAACCATGTTCGTTATCGAATTTTCGGCACCAGCGGATAAAAACATCATAGCCAAGGAGAATGAAAAGAAAGAGAGGTATCGAGACCTTATAAGGGAGTTGCAACGATTGTACCCGAAATATTCTGTTAAACTGATCGTCCTTATCATTGGCGCTCTTGGAGGTGCCAAGCTTCCACTTGCTAATAGCCTAAAAAGCATCCTTGCGTGTCAACAATATGCTAGAACAGTTGCGAGAAAAATGTAGAAGGCGGTTGTCCTTGGGTTACTCCGTGTTCTTAGGGTGCACGAGGCTTTTGCTTGATCGTCGTATTGATTCCTTTACAGACTGTACCCACCTGTCGCACGGTTGTCAGACGTAGTTATGGCTGAAATTTTACCGCGATTTCGCTGGAAGCGGGAGCAATTTTTCAGATTAGCACCCGCTCCCGGCGAAATCCTGCGGTTGTCCTTATGACAAATTTTTAATTATATATATATATATATATATATATACATACACGCATGCGAGTTGAATGTTAAACTACTATCAAAGAGCACCCCAAGGTCTTTAATCGTATCAACCCCGACTAAATTTACTCTATTAATTGGGTACTGATAAATCACTGTGGCATTCTATTTTGTAAATGATACCACCCTACACTTGTCTGAGTTAATCGGTAGTAAGTGATCGCTACACCATTTGTTTCATTTGTTCAGGTCAGCCTGTAGAATTTCACAGAAATTAACGCTAGATACAGGATAATATAATTTTATATCATCAGCATAAATTAAATAGTAACAAAGTAATCTAAGACGATATCCCAGTAAACGGTGAACTTCGCGCAAACCTCTCTGCAAGGTTGCGCGAACCTTCTAATCGTGTAACAAGAAGATTGCATGCAGTTTGCTTTCGATCTAAACTGATCCC
Source organism: Belonocnema kinseyi (assembly GCF_010883055.1). NCBI lineage: Eukaryota > Metazoa > Arthropoda > Insecta > Hymenoptera > Cynipidae > Belonocnema > Belonocnema kinseyi. The sequence continues at coordinate 141,829,564 of NC_046663.1, forward strand.
CCTCCCTCCCGACATCCAACGCGCCAATATTGCACGAAAAAATCGCATTCGTACAGCATAAGCTTTTCGGAGCTAGTGTGCTGCGAGGTCGCGTTGCAATATTGATGCGATGTTAATGCGCAAAAATGAGTAGCTGATGCGATGTCACACTGCGAAGTCGCAATAATGTTGAAAAATTAACATCTGCAGTTTGTTTGCAATGTTAGCTGCAATATTGAATTCACACATTTTCGAAGTTAATTTACACGTTTTAGTAACGTGAATCACGAAATTGCATCTTTGTTGTTTCCATTCATATTTTTTCCTTTTGGCGACGTGCTCCGCAATGTTGCATCCGCAAATTTTTTCAGAATTTTGAAACCTATATTTGATCTAGTATGCAAAGTTGCATCAATATGGTTCAAATTGATTTTTATTTTACCTTTTGCGACGTTATTTGAGATATCGCATTAATCATTCACGAATGATTTTTCGATAGTCACCATAATGATGCAACTTTGCTTACTAGATCAAATATAGGTTTTAAAATTCTGAAAAAAGATGCGTATGCAACATCGCGGAATACGTCGCAAAGAGGTAAGAATATGGATGGAAACAACCAAGATGCAATATCTCGAATCACGTTGCTAAAAGGTATAAAATAACTTCAAAAATTTCTGAATGGAATAAAGCAGCTAACATTAGAAACAAACTGAAAATGTTCATTTTTCACCATTATTGCGTCATTGCAGTGCAACATCGCATCAGCTACTCATTTTCGCACATGAACATCGCTTCAACATCACAACGCGACCTCGCAGCACACTAGCTCTGAAATGCTTTTGCTACACGAATGCGAGGTTTGCGTACAATATTGGCGCAAGGGTTTCCGGGGGGGGGGGGGGCGGTGTCAATTTAGATTAAAAGCAAACTGCATGCAATCTTCTTGATACATGATTGGAAGGTTCGCGTAACCTCGCAGCGATGTTAATGCCAAAATTTGTGAGAAGAGTGCACATTATATGGGGCACATTGACCTAGAGGACCTACATTAATATATTAATAATTAATTAATCCATTAATTCATTTATCAACCGGTTGTCAATATACAGGGGCCAGAAGTTTCCATTTTTTTACGCTTTTCATCACCTTCACGTTAGTGTAACTTCTTTTATGGTGATCCAATTTGACTTTTTTTTTGTATTTTGGAAAGCTCTTTTCATATAATTTAAAACTTGTATATCGATATGTTTGAAAAAAAATTCGATTTTTTTAATCAAAATTAAAATTGATTAACAAAAACATATTTAAAAAAATTGGTTTTATGTGTAAAAAATAGCTTTTGTATATTTTATGAAATCATATAGAATAAAAAGTGGGCCGCAAATGTTTTCTTGTTCAAATTTAGCTTTTTACGCCCATTATAAATAAAATAAAAGTCATAAGATGAAATACATAACGTTATTTATATATTTCTGCATAGATAATCATCTCAAAAAAGTTAAATTTTAATTTTACATGATTCAAAGATTTTATTCTACATGATTTCGATGACTATAAAAAGTGTATTTTTCGAAATAAAAAGTTTTGGTTTTAAATAATTTTATAAAAATAAATTTCAACTTGTATATTAAAAAAAAGCTTTTTTAATATAAAGTTATAATAGTCTTTAAAAGCACGAAAAGAGCTTCCGAAATACTATAATAAAATTACAATCGGATAATCCTAAAAGAAGTTACACTAACGTGAAGCTGAAGAATGGCGTGAAAAAGTGAAAACTTCTGGCCCCTGCATATTGACAACCATTTGATAAATAAATCTATTGTTGCTAGGTCAACTTATACTACATCTATCTGATTATAAGCATCTAGAAGGACATGTATGTGCAGCGTCAATAACAAAAGATTAGTAGCAACTGACCTGCGCCATAAAAATCCATGTTGATAGTTAGATTTTAGAGAACTTATTGATCATTTATATAGGCAGGTTGTGTTTTACATTAGAATCATATCCATAGGACATATTTTGGTAGCTTTCTAGAAACTCGCAAAAGTTCCATATATTAACGCTTAGCTAAAGGTTATTGTTAGCGACGCGACAAAAAAACTAGACAATTTTTTAAGCAGTAAAGACGGTACAGAGTCTTATCCTGATGTGTGTTTATCTGGAAGTTTTTTTATCGCCATTAATACATCATTTTTAGAGGTGAACGAAAAATTACCCATTATTTTTATTTTTAATATTTCAAATTGGATTATTCGTTATATTAATTGGATTTATAAAAATGCTCTCAAAATATTCAGCGAAGATATTACCAATTTGCTCAGGAGAGGTTTATATTGCAAGGTTATAATTCAGAATTCCAGGAATTTTAGTATGATATTTGAGTCTATTCACAAAACCTCAAAAAGATCAAGATGACACTATTATATTCTGTTCAGCCTTACTTATGTAGTTTTTGTAAGTAATTTTAATTAGCTTTTTCTTGACTTCCTAATTTTATCGTATTGCTGAAGAAGGTTTAGGGATCGTCCACAAATTACGTAAGACGTTTTTCTTTTGTTTATATCGTTGTGTCCTTCTCAACTTTACAGCAACTTTATGCTCGTCTTTATTCAAACAAAAGAAAAACGTCTTACGTAATTTGTGGACAATCCCTTAGTAGTTTTGAGGTTTGATATTTTTCTTTGTACTTAATCTTTTATTTAATATTATTCA
>NC_046663.1:141832360-141841838 GCF_010883055.1 Belonocnema kinseyi
ATCCTAAAATTACAAGCAAACCTCGTCAATATCCTCATAGATTGAATATATTGTCCAGTCAACATCAAATAGATCAATATATAATGAAGCAAAGTTACAACGTTTGAAGTTATATGTTGGTGATTTATTATTTCTAACAATATGTGTGTAAGACTTATTTGAGAGCAGTTCAATTGCAAAATTAATTGCAGGGTAATACAGGTACTCCGGAAAAAATAGGGAAAGGCATCTATTTAAACCTTCACACTTTAAGCAGGGATTTCCATGAAATTAAGGGGCATTTTAAAATATTTTCTAATTATTCTTAAAATTCCATATAATTCACCTGAAAATAATACTAAGTATGAAAAGCCACAAAGACAAAAATCATTGTTCGCAAGTATTTTCAAATTCCTTTTGGAAGGTATATGTTTCACGTATAGGTGCCATCTATAGGAAATGACGTGGAATCCTATATACGTGACTGCACAGGACACTCCCTAATAGACACCTAATCGTACCTTAGTAATGGTACTTGAATTATGGTACCTAATGGTACCTAAGGATACGTATAACTCTAGGTACTCCTGGAACACCAAACAAACTTCTGCGCAGACGTAGATACGTAGATTCTATGTAGGATCCTATGTTATTTCCTACAGGTGGCACCTATAGGTGAAGCATATAGATTTCTATGTAAGATCCTATATAGGATTCTATGTAGGTTCCTATATAGGATTCTATGTAGGTTCCTATATAGGAACCTATAAAGGAACGTATATAGGAATTTTCAGTAGGGATAATCGGCTGCGATCGGGCAGTGAAATTAAATCGATATTTCATAACGGATTAAATGGATATTAATTATTCGACTAAATATTTGTGTACCTTAGTATACAATCTGCTGAGTCTGCTATCTATTTATACTTAAAATGACTCCCCTTTGGCGAGGTAGGTGATGTTTGTACACTTTCGCTCTTCATCTGCACTTTAAAACATCTTTAGTATTTTCACCACTTTCAGAGTTGGTACGTATAATACCAACTATCAAATAAAAAGTTTTAAAAGAAACCGCGACTATTCACTTTCATTCGGAATATAACTTTTAGATTATGCAAGTTTCCAGCATTTTGTTAAATCGAACAACAAAGCCAATTTAAAGGTCATGGTATTTCAGCGAGAAGTATTCATATAACGAGAAATGACAATTTCGCCTAATTGAATCTGCTACAATCTGTACAATGATACAATCCATTGGATCATGATATGTACTGCACCTAAAAAATTGAAAATTTATGTTTGTTGTTTGTAATTTTGTTTGCAAAGTGAAGTCCAGCGATATCTTGTGCACACCTTCTTTCTTGTACAGATATCCTAAGGACATTTTCAGATATAATATCCTACGTGGGATACCCTGAGGATCCTTAAACTATTATGATATTCCATTTAGGATATTTCAATGTTCACCCCAAGGATTTTTGCATTTTCGTCTTCCAAGATAGGTTCTACAGGGTTTGATTGAAAAGTAATGAGCCTTCCCGCGCGGAGCGTCTGCCAAGCGATCAACCGAATCGGCTGGTGGGGGAAAATGATTGGTGGACCTTCCCCTTCCACTAGAAACCGGTCTCAGTTCGCTGGCAACAGCGGTGCAGCCAACATCGTTCCGCGCGTGAAAGCTGTTTTAAAAGTGTGTTAGGATTTTGCAGTGGCGAAAATGCAGCGATCGTTGGAGTCAAAACCGTGCTGATCAGCTTTTTCGACTCTCGAGGCATCGTCCACAAGGAGTTTGTACCTCCAGGAAGCACTGCAAACGCGGCATTTTACAAAGAAGTGCTCCTTCGACTGAAAAACCGCGTCGCCCGGGTTCGGCCCGACCTCGTCAAAAATTGGACCCTTCATCACGACAATGCGCCGGCGCACACCGCCTTCCTCTGCACCTCTGCATTGGCCAAGATGGGGGTTCCGGTGCTTCCCCACCCTCCCTACAGCCCAGACCTGTCCCCTCCGGACTTCTTCTTGTTTCCGCGCCTGAAAAGAAAGAAAAAATGTTTCCTGCAGTGGAAGGACCGCTACCAGCGGTGTATTGACGCTCAAGGGTCCTATTTTGAAGAATATTAGTTGTATAAGCCAAAAGGTTTAATAAAACTGCTTAAAAAAATAAGGCTCATTAATTTTCAATCGAACCCTGTAGATATCCTGCCAAAACAAACCATTATAATGACTTCACCATAACCCTTGTACTTTTATTTGAATAAAATATGCACAAATGCTCGAAATTATCATTTCCCAAATTAAAAGTGCAGGGTTATGTTCCCGAAAGGGATTTATACCTGCTATTATACTTTCAAAGGTGCCAGGAGACGTCACACATTGAAAGTGGGTTATATATTTAATACTAATAGTCAATATGACAATTTAATAATCGTGAAAAATACAAACGTCGTGTATGACAATATTCTTACGCTGAAAATGCTAAAAGTGCAAATTAATTAGAATTTTGACCTTAAAATTGGTACTAACTCTCTGACCCAAACATTACTAATACGAAATATTTCTGATGTAAAATTAAATAAGCCTGTGAAACTGATTTTATATATTTTAAAATGTTGCCCATAAGATGTACATTCTATGGAGAATTATAAGATTTTTAATAAGATAATTGGTATTTTGTCAATAATTATTATTGCAGCTTACCATTAAGTGTACAGATTAATTCGAAATTTTGGTGATCAACAATTTATTTTAAGTTGCAAAACTTCTTAAACCATGTTTTTGTTTCAGAAAATCTAATTTTTTATTTTTCTGAAAAACAACGAAATGTACCATCAAATTTGGAAACAAAAAAAAATTATCCCTTGCTCTTTTGCAAAATCTTTTAACGTTTGCGAGAAAAACTCCAAAATTTCATTTTTACGAAAAAAAATTTTTCCGGTTTCAAAAATTATTTTGCCCTTAGAAAGCTGACAGGATGCATTTCTTCTATCCGCAAAAACGTTAAACAAGTATTGAATAGAATAAAGGGGTGAGGTTTTACAGGAAATATTTATTTTTTATTATTGGTTAAAATCAAATTTTAAGAAGACGAAACAAATATTGTTTGGAAAACTCCACCTTTTTTATTCTTTCAAATATTTTTGATAAGTTTCTGCTAATAGGTGAAAGATATGCTCTTAGAATTATGTGGGCTAAACCATTTTTAAAGCCGGGAGAATTTTTTTCTAAAAATATAATATTTGCTTTGCGCTCACAAACGATGCAAGATTTTACAAAGAACCAATGGATTATTCTTAATGAACTTTTTGAGACGTGCAAACTTTTATTTTAAAATTTTATCATATCTGTCGTTGTTTGCAAAAAAATTAGAAAATTAGATTTTCAGGGCATGCTCTTCGCTCACGTGACTAAACTAGTTCCCGGTTATGAACTTTTTTTTTGTGTTCACTGTGTCCACACGGATCAAGATATCGTGCTTAAACTTTGGCAGATAAAATAAAAAGAACTGAAGAACGTTTGTATACATCAATATATTGGTAATTTTAAAGAAAGTTTATTTATAAATTGATGTAATAGGATATTACCATTCGAGTTATAGCACTTTGCAGATCATTTTTGGTTTGACGCATTTTAGATTTTTAGATTTGCTCATATTGAGCACTGACACCAATTTTATATTAATCGTCTAAACTTTGAAAAAAATTAATAGAAGCAATCAAATTTGCACATTCGTTGCAAATCAACAAATAAGTATCTGCACACCCGTAATCTATCATTATTTCTTGGGCATTTTTAGCGATTTCTAGCGGAGAAAAAAAGAAACTTTGAACGTCGATAAAGTCGAGATCAAGTGACTAAGTTCGTTCATGAAATTTCTGTGTAAAATGATTTCAATTTTTTTGGTTCTAAAAATAAAAGATTTTCAGATTGGAAACATAGCAGCACCAGCAATGTGATAAAATTTACTCGTCGGAGTTTTCTAACCAACTTCCATAATTCTTGACGTTGAATCGATCATCTGATAAGTATTGTTGACAGTGAACCAACCAGCGGGGCTCAGCGTCGGACGCGCCCTGTCTTTCGCCTCCGGGCGAAATCTTATTTATTCTTAGAATTGTTTCACACCAGTACAAAAAATCCACAAGAATATATAACCATTAGAAAGTTTTTATTATTTTCTGAAGAGGCACATTTCTCAAGATGGGACTTGGACGGATTTTCGAGTATTACATTCTAAGATATTCCTCGATTTTTTTAAATCCCGGCATCTACTTCATCGACGTTAAAAGTTTATTTCCTATTCCTGTAGTATTTTACTAGAAAAATTTCTTCGCAATTATGAACATTTTGATGTATACAAACGTTCCTTTGTGCTTTCTGTATAACTTCCTAAATCCTGAACACGATATCTCAATCCATGTGGACGTAGTGAGGACCAAAAAACAATGAAAATCATTTCATTCTCTACACAAAAATTGCATAAACGAACCTAGTTACGTGATCTCGACTTTATCGACATGCAAATTTTCTTTTTTTCTCCGCTAGAAACCACTAAAAATGCTTTAAAAATAATGATAGATTACGTGTGTGCAGATGCTAAATTTTTTATTTGCAACGAATGTGCAAATTTAATTACTTATATTAATTTTTTTAAGGTTTAGACGATTTAGTCCAAAATTTGTGTCAGTGCTCAATATACGCGAATCAAAAAATCTGAAATGCATTAAACCAAACATAAGCTGAAAAGTGCTATAACTCGAATAGTAATATCCTATTTCATCAATTAATAAATAAACTTTCTTCAAAATAATAAACATATTGATTTATACAAACGTTCTTTAGTGCCTTTTATTTAATCTGTCAAATTTTAAACCCTGATTGGAAATGGATTCGGTCTATACACAGATTTTTAATGTAGTTATAATTTTATGTCTGCAAAGGGTATTCCGACCGTTTGAAGTTTACAATTTTTAAATCGCAGTTTAAAAAATATGATCATTTAAGATTTAAAAGTATTTGACTCTCAATATCTTCCAAAATAACTTTTTTCGATTAGATTAGAAAACTTATCGTCACCTCTTGAGACACCACTAAAATTATAGAATACACATCTCTCAAAATTAACCATTTAGATTCACTGGATCAAATAGCTAGAAGTGGACCACTGGTATCACCTGCGTGATCACTCACTGACAACCAGCGAAATATCGCAGATTACCAATGAAATTGTCACTGATTTGTCAGCAAAATTCTCAATGAGTAAATCTAGAACACGCTCTTATCGAATCACTGGCAGTCAGAGAGAATTGCATTGGTTACGAGTGATATTTCACTGGATGTCAGTGAAATTTCTACTTAAATGATTTCAGTTAACCACTCCGTTCTATTTCAAATATTGAATTTGACTGATTCAGCTAAAGAGAGATGTGAATGCTGTGCATGGGAAAATTAAAATTACTTTCATTTTTATATTAACACATTTTACATTTACTCATACTTCAGTATTATTTTAAGTGTGCAATACAAACTTATAGTAATTTAAGCCTTTTATTTAATTATATGATCTTTAAATAATTTTTACATAGTATATTTGCGAATACGACCCTTTTATATGCGTATCTGGGTAGATTCGTCTTCCCTTTCCTAAGGGGCCATTCACAAAATACAATTTCATTACTGTTTGAAATCTATTACATTAGGAAAAATTCGAAAGAAGTATTGTTAATGATTTTTTTATATTATGTTTCGAAGCAATTTTTTCAGTTAGAAAATAGAAATGTGAAGTATTTTAAAGTGGTTTACATTTTTTTTCAGACTCGTACAAATGTTTTTCTGTTAATTTTGCGATTTTTATACTGTAGGATAAAAGCCTTACTTACAACATAAAACATACAATCGAAATGTAACATCAAACTTTCACTATGGTTTTCAAAAGTGTCAAAGATTTTTTGAAATTAAAGCTTCCTTAAGAAAGAAGTCATTTGATGCAGGTTCATAATGTCCATTTCAAGGAAAGTATACAAACTGATTTTATGCATATTGTGGTAAATGAACAAGCGAAGTATATCTGTACTCCTGAAATACGCAGAAAATAATTAAAGAATTATGCTCTTTTCATAAAGCACTTGAAAGCTCACACCGATATAAATTTAAAAGATAATGTCCATATAAAGATTGTGAGAAAGCTTATAATAATGTAAGTTTTTTTACTGAATATGTGTCCCGGAGACACAGAGCTCATCAGGTAGAAACAACTTTTCTGGAAATTGATGAAATATCTACTAAAGCTGTAAAATTTGGTAACGAGAGTGATGCAGTGATGTAAGATAATTTCAAATTTAATGATCCCCATACGAGTAATGCAAATTCAATTAATACAGAGGTTGACGACTCTGCATATGATTAATACCTCTCCGTTTGGTAGAAAATGAAATATCGCCAGAAATGTAAACTCAAATCATCGATGATGTTTGTAAATGTTATTTGTTCTCGAAAAGTCACAATTTAATTGGAACTGTTTATAAACGGAGAACATTTTACAAAGCACATTTTAATTATGTTCAACGTTAGGCAAACCTTTTAGGTACTACAAATGGGAAGAAAAGATTTTTTCGTTACGCGCCAATGGAAGAAAACATCAAGTGTTTATTCAAAGATAAATCTGTTGCTAAAGATTTTTCGCATGTTTCGGTAAGGTCTGAAAGTGATATCTTAGAGAATATTACTGATGAATCTATTATAAAAAATAATGAATTCTTGAAGGAAAATCCCGATGCTTTAATAATTATAGGGTATCAAGATGCTTTTGAACTTGTCTGTCCAATTGGACTTGCTAAAAAGATTTATAAAATGTTGGCTATCTATTGCATTTATGTCAACTTGCCCGAATATCTTTGATCACATACTAATAATATAAAACTAGTTGCCTTTTGTAGAGAGAAATATTTTGTTCATCAGAAAGTAGGCCAAACAGTTTGCTTCATTTATTAAAGTAAATATTCAGAAGCCTTTTGCGATCGAATAGGGAAAGAGAGAGTAGGAAAAAGTACGGGGAGTCTGTGTGATCAAACTTATCAAGTAGCAGACTATAGAAAAGATAATATAAATAAAATTAAACAACTTCGTGAATCTACATATACTGATAATCGACCGCACGCTTCTAGAAGACACGACGAATATTGGTGCGTCGCTTATGCGCCAGAATTACCTCCTGGAGAGACGATTGAGTCGCAACGAATTCTTCAAACAAAATTAGAGGATCTTTACAATTCATCTATGTTTGGTGATGTTACAATTCCTGTCTTAAACAGAGATATGTACTGTGGCGTAATGAATTCATAGTTTAGCGTACAGGAAATTTTATCTATATATAGCGATTCACTTTCGAACTAGAGATTGGCTACCAGGAATTCGCGCTGAAATTTCTGGAAAAGCGTTAAACGGAGTGTCACGTGCTATTATGTAACTTGATTAGTGAGTCGTCAGAAGTAATTATGAAGAGTAGGAAGGTGCTGCCTTTCGAACCACATATTAATAATTGAATTGGAGTAATATCGTTAAACGCGCCAAATGTTCGCGTCAATTTAAAACAATTCTAAAACGCTTTTAACCACGGTTGTGCGGAGCAATGTATCTATCTGCATAAGGTATATATTAATTAATTTCGGAAAATGTTTTTTCTTCGTAATTTTGTTTTTGTTTTGTTTGAATGGTCGGTTAGAGAAATCCAAATTTTGTATGTTTTTAGCGTGGCTTTTTTATTTAAATAACGCAACACTCGAAAATGACTTTTTGTTCGTGGTCTCATACGCTAGAGGTTTCCTGAAAATTTAAAGAAACGGCACAAATATTACCCTCTTTTGGAAAAACCATCTCAACGATCCTCGATCTAACGAAATCCTCAGGCTGTCCAATCATTTTTCTCTCCACTGCGGATTCCATGATCTATACACCATAAGGGCCACTCACCAACAAAGCGATAAGTAAAAGCGTTTGATAATCATTAACATTGTTTTAAATTCGCATTTCTGAGTTCACCACTTTATACTCGTTCGATCATTTTATTTATGTCTTTTATACGTATGAATTAAAATTGCATTATTTATTTACAATACAGATATCGTTGATCGTAATGCTTTTGTGTCTCATTTACTTCTCTAATAACGAATTTGTTCGCTCATTTGTCTTTGCTCTTAATTGACTCGTTTGTTTTCGTAATTGTTCTCTTTTTATTTAATTTTATTTTTAAATAATGACCATATGAATATCAGGGTACTCGAGAAATGTTTTAAACGTTGATAAAACATATTTTAAAAATTTTCAAAGTTTGAATTTAAATGAACTATAATAAAAGATTATTGTTACATTTTGGCGCCCAAACAGGGACCAAAAAGAAGGTTCCTTCCTGGCTTAGAGAGAGAGAGAGAGAGAGAGAGAGAGAGAGAGAGAGAGAGAGACAAAACCGAAGTCTCATTAGTCTAAATCATTGTTACAAAACGCGTAGTTATTTATTGGAAGACATGGCAGATATGCTAAAATCTTAATAATTTTGCTTTTATCGAAAAAAAGTCGTTGAGATAAATTGTTCATGTTTCTGAGTACTACGGAAAACTATAAATAGAATTTTCAAAATTTTTTATGTTAAAAAAATTTGTTATGATAACATTGTAAGGCTCCTCGAAAGAAACATTGATTTACTCCTAAATTTTTTACATATCATGCGTTGTTTGGCTTAAAATGTCAATTTTCGTTTGTTTTTTAGGATTTTGAAAATACTGTATCGCTGACAATTTTGATTTTATTGAAAAAATTCATATAAATAAATTGTTCGTATTTCAGAGTACTATGGACAACCGTAACTAGAATTTTCAAATCTAAAAAAACATGGTTTCGGAAATTTTGAAAATGTGCTCAGTCATTGAGTTTTTATACAAAATGGCTAGTTAACGAACTCTTTCCTTCTTTTTGGGTCCTGAAAAAGTATGTTAGAGCAGAATCCAATCTGATCAATTTTTCGAAAGTTATCGTGCCTATAGAATACTACAGACTACAGACAGACAAACAGACAGGCACCTTCATAAAAATAGTTTTTTCTGACTCAGGGAGTTTCAACACGTAGAGATTTCATGAAAATCGACTATGTCACATTTTATATAAAACCAATACAATAATCTTTTCACCCCCATTTAAAGTTCGTTCAGGCAAGCCGTGATGCTTTATAACATTCTGAGCACGACCGTAGGTTTCCACATGACATCCTTGATAACATCCTGAGGACGTCCATTAGTTGTCCTCAGGACATCCTTGATAAAATCCTGAGGACGTCCGTAGGTTGTCCTCAGGACATCCTTAGTAACATCATGACGACGTCCGTACGTTATCCTCAGGACGTGCTTCATAACATCCTGATGACGTCCGTAGGATGTCGTCAAGGCTTCCCTAATAAAAGTATCACTTGCCTTAAAAAAGTTCACCTTGGATTCCCTATAAATAAATAAATAAATAA
>NC_046663.1:141841938-141851201 GCF_010883055.1 Belonocnema kinseyi
GGACGATCTTAAGATCTATGCTAAAAACAGAGAGCAACTGCATCTAGCTCTGGGGATTGTCGAACGATATACTAAGGAAATTGGAATGGAATTTGGGGTAGAAAATGCGCCAAGGTTTATTTGAAGCGAGGAAAACTTAATGGCATCCCTGAAGATCCTGAGCTCGTTGATAGAAGCGCCATACATCTTCGCGCTGGAGAGACTTATACATACCTGGGCGTGCCACAGAGCCGCATTCAGGATGTGACGTCCATAAAGGATACTCTCCGAAGCAGATACAAACGTCTCATTCGACAGATTTGTTCTTCCGAACTGTCGGCGAGGAACAAAGTATCCGCAACGAACATGCTTGCCGTCCCGGCACTACTCTATTCATTTGGAGTAGTTCCATGGACGAAGAACGAGCTCAGATCTCTTGATATCGGGACAAGAAAGGTTATGCACATGAACAAAAGCATGCATCTTAAGTCTTCCATTCAGCGACTGTACATCTCACGCCGTCAAAGGGGTCGCGGAATATTGAGTCTTGAATGTCCTAACAACAGGATTATTCTGGGTACAGCACATGGAGTTGCAAATGGAAGAGACCCTCTTCTTAAAATGGTCAGGAATCACGAAAAAGTGGGCAAAGGAGCATTTCTATACAAAGCAGCGGAGGAGGCTGCTGAAACAGTCGGACTTGACTTCAGTATTAGGGGTGAGCAAAATTCATCAAATCTAATCTATCTCGAGTACTCACTCCTGAAAGTCCGGATTAAGAAAGCACAAGAGAAAAACTTTCGCGAACAGCTCCTCGATAAGAGGATGCACGGTATCTTCTACAGAAATGTGATGGATCAGTCAATGTCTTGTGAGCTAACGTTTGCTTTCCTTAAATCGCCTGGATTGAAGTCTGGTACAGAGGGTTTCATTTTTTCATGCCAAGACGGTGTCATTTCCACCTTAACATACCGTCGCCACATTTTGAGCCAAGACATTCCCGATGATGGCTGCAGGGCGTGCCATGCACACCCCGAGCATTTAGCTCACATACTATCTAGTTGTCCAACACACGCGGGAAGAAACTAAATTCGAAGGCACAATGCGGCACTAAGAGTGCTTTATTACCATCTCTGTCACTCCTACGGCATTCACCTTAATATCGCTCCTCTAAATGCTCCTAGGGAAATTGAGTCAATGGTCGAGAATGGGAAGTGCCGCATATACTGGAACTTTATATTCTCGACAATTGTTTCTGTTGCTCACTCGAGGCCTGACATGGTTCTTCTTGATTTCGAGAAGCGAACCATGTTCGTTATCGGATTTTCGTCAGCAGCTGACAAAAACATCATAGCCAAGGACAAAGAAAAGAAAGAGAGGTATCGAGACCTTATAAGGGAGTTGCAACGATTGCACCCGGAATATTCTGTTAAACTGATCGTCCTTATCATCGGTGCTCTTGGAGGTGCCAAGCTTTCACTTGCTAATAGCCTAAAAAGCATCCCTGCGTGACAACAATATGCTAGAACACTTGCGGGAAAAATGCAGAAGGCGGTTGTCCTTGGGTCGCTCCGTGTTCTTAGGGTGCACTAGGCTTTTGCTGGATCGTCGTATTGATTCCTTTACAGACTGTAACCACGTATCTTACGGTTGTGAGACCTGGTTGTGGCTGAAATTTTACCGCGGTTTCGCTGGAAGCGGGTGCAATTTTTCGGATTAGCACCCGCTCTCGGCGAAATCCTGCGGTTGTCCTTATGACAAATTTTTAATTATATATATAATTTTTATGAGGGCTGGTGAAAAGGGTTTAAAAACACAGCGAGAAGGGTCCGCATTTCTCGGTAGTGTGGGCATATCGATAGCGTCACTACCTTGATCTTAGTGTATATAAATATAAACAAATATCTTACTATGATCACTGTAATGCCGCTGTCAACGACCCGCTAAGAAACACCACCCTTTCTCCTTGGTATTATTCTTTCCCCGGAACCGCTTTCGCATTACCTTAGCAGGATACAGTTCCGAGGCTGTACGGTAGGATGAACTTATTCTCTGCGCGCCTGTTTCCTGTATTTCGACCATACGGTGTAGGTACTTTTTACCTTTTAGTGCGCCACACAGTGATAAATATGAGAAACAATTCGAGCCACTCGAGAATTTTAATCGAATGATAAAATATTTTTTTCATATTCTTCTCCAAAAATGTTACATTTAATATTTCCAGTGAGAGAATTTTTATTTTTATTATTTTGATTGAATTGAACCGTTTCATGTTATAAAAAGTCTCTCACTGGAAATATTAAATATAACATTTTTAGAGAAGAATTTAAAAAAATTGTATCATCAGATTAAAATCCTCGCGTGGCTCGAATTGTTTCCCATATTTATCACTGTGCGTCAGCGCCAATTTTGTATCGACCTGACCCGTTCATATTTGCCATTAGCCTGCTCAAGGCCGACGTTACAGCTGCTGCCATGTCTGCCGCCTGTCTGATCTTGTTTCGTCAATTACAGCGCTATCCATCGCGGAACGAGTAAAATGTTCTTGACAAACCATACGCATTTTTAGTCAAAGAATCTGAATATGCAATAAAAAATCCGGGTTTCCATTTAAGATTTCGAACTTGCCTCCACCAATCAGGGAACTGATTTTAACATCATTAGTTTTTGGTTTCAGTGTACAAGCTTTCCGAAGCAAAGATGATATCCGGTATGGATTCACTGCATCCAGGCAATCGAAAGGTGGTGGTTTATCCTGTGTTTACAACAATTAATTGTAATCTAGCAACTGTTTCCACTATACGAGTACCTCTAAAGTCTGTTTTTGGCATATCCCATGTAACCGCTTTTCCGTTGAAGTCGCCTGCCAGTAATATCTTCTTTTTTTCCATTTGGAGCTGCGGAAGGAGGTCATGTGTCGTTTTGCTCCTGTTTATGTTGCTTTGCGGCACTTTAATCATGGTTGAGTCTTTTTGGCCTTGCACAATTCTTCACTGAAGACCCTACACGCCCCTGATCCAGTCGCGCGTTCTCCTTTTTTAGATCATCACATAGCACTCAGCAATGTTCTGCAGTGCAGGTAGCTGCCTCATGACTTTCAGTGCCACATGTGTAGCTGAGACTGCCACCATCTGGCCCCTTGCAATTTCCGGACTGGTGACCATATCCGAAGCACTTGTATCTGCGTACTGCTCGGATGCTCCATCTGATTCAGCAGTTTACTTATCCAAATTTTATGCGTGAGTTTTCTAATCACTTATTCGCATCCCTTTCACTAGTCTCTACAAAAGCCAGTACTTGTCCCCAATTGTTCGGCTTGGTGACCGAAATATTGGGGTCTACGTTGTCTTTTAAGCTACCTTTTAGCGCCTTAGGAACCAAGCTCTTGTCAATTTCGGCATTTCTGGCATTCCGGTATTTGGTCTTGTCAAATTGCCTCTATAGCCTCTCTCAACTTTGGGATAGCAAACTTGATGTCCGTGTTAATGTTCTTCTATTTGTTCACGGCTTGAGTATTGACAGCTAATAGGGCTTTCATCTCCGTCAGCATATGGTTAATTTTCGCTTCCAGTGACAGACTTACTTCTTTCTTTTCATCGGTTTTAAAATTAATAATTAGTGTGGAAACCATAAACCTGATCAAAGCCCGAAGGGGTTGGCTTCTGATCCCATACTGCGGCTGACACGTTAGCAGTGCAAGCACACATCAGTCTCTCGCAGCGGGGAACAGTCGTGGTTTTTTTCTCAGTGTCTCATTCACCCAGTTTGTTTGTTCCGCGAGACGTATTTTATTTCCGCCTTACCCTCTGTTTCCAGCAAGAATTTCCCTATCCACCACCTGGGGCTGGATATCTAGTACTAAAAAATAGTCAAAACTGATTGAAAATGATCAAAATCGTTTTTCGAAATATCTAGCATGGAAGGAAGGTAAAGTATCTCCATGTCGTGGTGCAGATAATGCAGCTCTTTGAAATCGTTTTGAGGCATGTTTGTTGAAAGACAGGCGAACTTTCTCGGATATATTATTTTTATTTAATTTTGCTAAAGCTCTCTATGATTGTCTAATGTTGCTAGAGATGTTATTCTTTAATGTTCCAAATTATTCTACTCGACAAAGTGAGCTAATGTATATTGAGAGTGAAATGAGTCGTCGCTCGCTCCTATTCAGAATGTATAATCACATCAATGGAATGTTGAAATTAGATAGCTTATTTATTTTTGTAAATGAATATAAAATAAATCAATTCTTTATGGTGGGCATGCCAACCTCGGTTAGCTTTGCATCCCTCAAAATGGCTTGATAATCGCCACGCAGCCCCCTCGAAATCAAATTTAGAACAGCGGATACCAAAGAGTCGTCACGTTATGAGTGAGATCAAAAGACTGTTTAACTTGATATTTCAATTCTCTAATTGGCGAAAACTGCTTCTAATAACAGCCTGTTGTAAAAGATTAATTGATGCCTTTGTTTTTAAGCATTCAACATTAACTGAGCTTAAACATCAATTTTTAAATATTTTTTTGAATACGATTGAAACCCAAGAAGCTGTTATATTTTCGATTAAATTTGACGTAGCAGATTCCTTTTTGCCTGAGATAAAAGCCAAGAAAATAGGATGATTGCAAAAAACTTGATAAAAATAATGTTCAATCCATTTGTAATTCCAACAATCTCTTAAAATTAGGTAAATGTCTACGGCATGATCCTATCAGTTTTGATAACAAGCAAATTATCATTTTCCCTCTTTACCACATGAGTGAGCTTATCGCTACACATACTCACCTTAAATCTTTACATAGTGTTAAGAAAATTAACCTTACATACGCTCAGACAACGTTACTCGATAGTAGAGGCAATAATGGTACGGTAATGGTACGGCCCCTTTAATCAGTGTTCAAGAACCCACATTGCAATTAACTTAGGAAAATCGTTAAAGCCGATGGCAGTCAGAACTAAAAATCTCAAAGATTTTCAGAAGAATATGGGCTATTGATTATTTCTGATAAACGAAAACTTCAGAGTGATTTAAATATCGTCAAGCAGGACACGTGTGAGATTATCTGAACTTGTATACATAAGTATTATTAGACATGTTGACACTGGAGAGATCTATAAATACCTAAACGTGCCTTAAAGGCACATTGGGGATGCAAAATCAGTTAAGAAGTATCTCCGAAACAGAAACAAGCTCCTTGTTCAGAAGGTTTGGTCTAGAAATCTCTCAGCGTTGAACAAGGTATCTGCGACTAACATGCTTTTCGTCCCGGTTCTACTCTAATCGTTCAAGGTGGTTCAATGGACGAAAAACGAGCTAGGGCCCTTGAAATCGCCACTCGTAAGATCGTCCATATGAATAAGAGCTTGCATATAAATTTGTCTGTTTCGCTATTTTATATCCCACACCGCCAAGGCCGCCACAGGCTTCTGAATCTTTAGTGTAATCTTCATCGAACTATTCTAATTACAGCTTACATCTTTCAAACTGGCTGTGATCCTCTCCTGAAAATGAACAGGAACGACGAGATGATTGGCATACGAGCGTTCCTTTGCAAAGCCTTGGAGCAGCGACCGAGACCCTTGGCAATAATTTTTAAATCAGAAATGAGGAAAGTGCATTACTCTATTTAGCTTCTTTTATTCTAGAGCAAAAGTAAAGAAAGCAGAGGTTTTAAAATACTGCCGACATCTACTTGACAAAAAAATTCATGGAAACTTTTACAGAAATGTAGAAGAACGGTTCTTGTCAGAAGAGCAAACTTTATGCATAATCTTACGTGAGGCGATATCAAGCATATTGCACATTGCACCACTCCAAACGACTACAGTAGGACCGGGACGGCAAACATATTAACCGCAGATACCTCGTTTAACGCGAACAAATTTAAAGACCACATCTGTCGAAGATGCTTGTATCTGCTCCAGAAAGACTCCTTCACTGATGTTACGTCCTGAATGCGGCTTTGAGGCACGCCAAATATGTGTGGGTCTCTCTAGTGTCGAAATGTCTAGTGGGACTTATATACATAACCTCAGGGTCCTTGGGAACGCCAATATCTTTTTATTTCTTCAGTTAAATTTTGGCAAACTTTCTGATGATTATTATTTTCACACAAGTATGCATAAGAAATTTCGCAAAAATCTCTCTATACATCTCACTATGTGCGGATGTAATCAATCCAGCCATTGGCAGGACGCTCTGAATTGCTACTGCGTCTTTGCAGACGCACCTGTTAATTAGCAGCTTCTTTTGGAAACCTGCTACACCTTTGTCGAGCCACTTTGTTCATATTTCTCCCTGCATACAAATATTATATGTATCTTCTTTCAGCTACAGTGTTTCTAGCATCTTGTATAACTCTCTCTGAAAATTATGTACATCGTTAAGCTTGAGATTCCGCGAGCGGTCTACCAGATGTAATATATTTAATCGCACACTTAAACACCCAGCGCATTCTGTATTAACTATCGAATCTTCTTGTTCAGTTGCTTCAAACATCTTTTGGACTTTTGATCCACCGTCGATTTTAGACTACAAAATGTATCAGCCAAGGCATCCATTTCAGCCAAATTTCAATGCTTAGGAGAAACCTGCATATTAATGTTCCTTCGTTTCCTGAAATTATTATCGTCTCTCAGATGGTGCCTGCTTTTCGAGATTAGTGCCAATATTGCTTCCTCATCTTTGTCTGTAGCTTGTTCAAGTAGCGGTTAGTAGCTTAATCGGATAAAGTGTTAGGTTAAATATTGTTTTTCACAAATAAAAGAAAATCTACTCGTTCTGTCTCAGAAATAATTATAACAAATTTATAGATCCTTTTTTGGTGAACAGCCTTTGTTAATCCATTTTTATCGTAGTTTGTGTCGTTTGTTTAATAATTAAATATATTAATTTGTAATGCTTTTTTTTTAATAAATCTAAAACCACGAATCCTATCAAAAAACAATTCATATAGAATGTGTAGCTCTTTTTTGGATGAAAACCTTTTGTCTCATTTTTTTTCGTAAGATGAATCGTTTGTCCAAAAAGTTTTGTAATTTAATTTTTAATGTTGTTTTTTCAAATAAAACAAAAATTATGTATCCTACAAGTAGAGAAAACTCCAAGGTTAAGCGAACGAGAGTTGAAGGTATTAACCCATGGAATATTTATCAGGCACATTTTGAAGGCGTCTCTTGATTTATTTCCTAACGTTTCATGATTTTAAAGCAGGACATAACCTATTGCCCTGAACGTAGAAACTCTTATGCAAAAAACCCACTAGTTAGTGGGCCATGAACTAGTTAGTGGCATGCTCCGCTCTACTCTAATACCGTGCACTTAACCGATCGAAATTTCCAACAGCCCCAACAAACGTTTTTCATAAGTATTCTTGCATTTTGCGCTTAGGCCACGCCTTCTGTTAAGAGGCAGGAGGTCTGGCCTACGCCATACAGGCAAATCGCAAAGACACTTGCCGAAAAAGTCCGTGGAGGCTCTTGGAAACTTCCTTTGTCTAAGTTCAAGGTAATACAGCACAGCAGCGTTTGCTATTAACCCCAGTAACTTTGGGATTTTTTGCTTGTGAGCTGTGCCTATTTTACCTAAGGCTCCATCGTGCGAATAATGGAAGCATCCATGAATACATTCCAAGAGAAATGCTTGCTATCATAACATAGTTTCACCGCAAAATGGAATTTTTTTTTAAATTTTTTTTTGTCGAATAAAAATTTGAATTTTTGATTTTTCAAAGAAATTCATAAAGTTGCAATGTCAATCTTGTTAAACATTAAAGGCAAAAACGTTTTTCTTTATTTCACTTTTTTCATATCACGCTTTGTTTGGCTTGGAATGCTCATTTTCGTTTGGTTTTTTGGTTTTTGAAAATGTAATAACTTCTTTAATTTTTATTCTATGAAAAAAATGCACAGGGAAAAATTGTTCATGTTATTTTGTATTATTAAAAACTGTCCATTGAATTTTAAAATTAAAAAAAAATGGTCTAAAGAATCTTAAAAATGCTCTAACTTTTTTAATGTTTATCTATAACAGCTGGTTAACGAACTCGAACTTTCGTTTTGGATCCTTAAATTGTGTCTCAAAGTACACGCCAATCCGATTAGTCTTTCGAAATTTTTTTCTGCCCAAAAAATCTACAAAAAATATATGTTGCATTCAATAATAAAATAAAGTTGAAAATTTCAGAAAATTTTATTATTTTTCCTAAACTAAAGTAATTTTTCGAACCAAATGAAAACAAAAAATTTCTCACAATGAGAGGTAAAAAATATGAATTTCTCAATTTAGTAAAACGTTTTATTGTGGTAAACTATCCCAAAATAATTTACGATTATATAAGAAGATGACCAAATAGGTGTAAGTTAAAGATAAAAAATCATAAAAATATATATATTACTCACGATGATAAAATAAAATTTATGAAACCAGCCATCATCATTAGACTTGTTTATTCTTTCACCACGAACATTTAATAACGGCTACATTTTGACATTTTGAAAAGTGTACCGAATTCTCAAATACTCCTGGGTTTTCTGCAACGTTATCACTTTTGAACGAGGAGCACTTAAAAAGACTGTGATATAATCGCAACTTATTTTGGGATAGGTAACCCTGATAAAAGTTTTGGTTAAATTGAGAAATTCACATTCTTTACCTCTTAATGCGAGAAAATTTTTCGTTTCGATTTCGTTCGCAAAACAGCTTCAGTTCAAAAAACATAATAAAATTTCCTTATGGGTGGTTAACCCCTGTACAGTAATTTGTCGAAAAAATGCAAATACGCGTGAACTTTATTTTATTATAGCGTGTAACACATATATTTTCAGATTTTTCAGCTTCAAATTACACCTATTTGGGCATTTTCTTGTATACTCGTAACTTCTTTTGGGGTAGTTCACCCCGTACAATTTTTTGACTAAATTGAGGAATTTAATTTTTAAACCCTCTTTGTAAAGAAATTGCTCTGCTCGGTTTTGTACTTGAAACTTATTTTATTTTGCAGGAATATAATAAAATGCATTTAAGTGTGGTTACTCCTTATAAATTAATTCCTCGTGAAAACGCAAAAACACGTAAACTTTTTTTATTATTGCATTCCATATATTATTCAATATAACTATATACTTCGGTACATTATTGATGGGTGGCCCATTTGCTGGAAAAACAGGTGTATGATTAACTGAGTCGTTTACAAATATTTGCAACCACCGCATCGTAGAACGGGACATAAAATATTTCTTGAGGAGTGGGGAGGCTCCTGAACGTCATTCAAACCCAAGCGACTGG
>NC_046663.1:141851211-141852062 GCF_010883055.1 Belonocnema kinseyi
CCCCCCCCCCCCCCAATCCTGAAGAAATATTCTATATCCCGTTCTACGATGCGGTGGTTCAATTTACCAAATTTAATTCTCCACGAAGAAAAATAAAGAAATCAATTTTATAATGTATGCTATATTACATTACAAATGACTATGGTACTATAGTACAATAATAACAGTCACTATAGTGATTATTGCTCGTGTACGTGTAGTCTTTCTAAACTGTAAAGTTGTGATACTTGATCAGATAATTCGACTATATCTATCAATAAGTGTTGAATGGACTAACAAAATTAAATGTGATATAGATCTTAGTTTGATTTGTTTCAATAAAGTACTTTTTATTAAAGGAATCTTACTTAGTAAATCCTAGTTAAGAGTCGATTATTTACCAAGGCAGTAAAGTACTACCCACGAGTACGCGAAATTTTCTTGATTCTACTCGATCAAACTGAGTCACTTGTACTTTGGCTATTTAATATACTACAGGTTATAACCTTAACTTTTTATTAGGGTAGTTATTGGCTAGAATTTCAGAAGATCAACAAATGTATAAAATTCTCCTAACATATTGGCTGAGCTCCAGCGAGTAACTATTTACATTTTAGGCTGCCAGGCTATTGGCTATTGCTAGGCCAATAATTAATTTACTCGGATAAATGGTATTAATATCCATTGCCTGAAGGGCGCCAGATCGTTTGTAAATATTAAAATGACTTAAAACGATCAAAAGGCACTACTGTGATTTTAACTAACTTCTACACATTACGAGGGTGGATTGATAAGTTTCCGGCCTGACCAAGAAAAACAACGTTTTTAAGAATTTTTTTTTTTTATTTCTCAACATAATCTCCTCCAAGGCT
>NC_046663.1:141852162-141861718 GCF_010883055.1 Belonocnema kinseyi
TACAAGCTATCTAAGAATGGTACTATAGAACGCCACCTCAAGGTAGGCCTAGTGGCGCCATCTCTTGGTCAGGCCGGAAACTTATCAATCCACCCTCGTATTATTTAATTCCCCACTAGCCCAACACAGAGAGGGTTAGGCTTAGAAAGAATTGAGCAAGTAAACAGAACATTCACAGAAAAACTACCAAATATTACGGATTACAAAAATAAGCATTTATTTAAATGGCACTGGATGCCTCACGCTACTGTTAAATAATCCCATAAAATAAAAGAACAATTATGCGTAAAGTCTTACTATTTAAACATGCTTCCCAAAAACAATTAACGACCCTACAATATGGTCCAACTTAGTGGTACAAATTGTCTATTTTCGACGCTAAAACCATGGAAGAAAACTAGGTTCCTAAAATCCTAAAAGGTTAACTCTAGTTACCTAACCTGCAACAAGACTGATCATTGCTGAAATCGTCGCTGCGCATAATGCAATACCTTTGTGAATGATTTCTTAACGACCTTCCAATACGGCGACCCATGAATCACACAAAAAGGTCAATGAAGATCGCCGCCATTCTGGACGATCGAGCTAATCTAATGCTCACTACCGACCAGACGCTCACTGAAAATTTTATACATGATACACCCAAACTTATACAAAGCAGGATTTACTGGTTATCGTATTACACCCTCAGTGTGTGATTTAGTTTACTAACGAACTTCCACCATGGCGGTCCATTACTGAAACGAAGGGTCAGCTGATGTCGCCGCCATCTTGGACAACCGCACTTAGTCAGTTCTTACTACCGCACAAAATTTAAATCAATATCTTACACATCCAAGCCCGTATTCTAAAAGTAAAATATTAAACTTGAGTTGTTGACTAACTGTCCCCGCCAACCTGTATATCGACCACGCACTTATTACAATTTGATGAAGGCGAAATGAAAACACATACCTTTACTTATCTGGCCTCATTATTTCGTAAGGGTCCCACGTTCAATCAGGGCGTCACGCCCAAGCCAAATTCGATTAGTCCGTCACAGGGATGGTTTATTGCACTTCCAAACAAGTTGCGTCGGTTAACTTTGTATAATTACATTTTCGGCGTCGTTAAGGGAGACAAACTACTAACGAAGTGGACTGTACTATGGTCGAACACAGAGTGAGAGTCGACGACGTCAAGTACAGAATTGGCGCCTAGGCCATAGATTACGCACCTAGATTGCCGAATATGCTACGCAACCAAGCGTGTGAAGGCACAATTAAATTTGAGTGTTCTATAGCGATTAGCCATTTTCCCAGGTTCCCCCCTTACTCGCATTGGAGTGTTCTACATGGATAGCCATGTTGACTCGCCACTTAACTCACCTGCGCCACATGCGCGACGTAACACTTAGTCCGGGCCACCTACTATACGTAGTGCGTGCTAAAAGTTGTCGACTGCTAGTATTTTGACAGCTCGAATACTAAACAGCCGTTGAATAATTCCTGTGTGGCCGTGTTTTCTTCTTGTCAACGTGGAATGGAGGTGTCGTGCGTGAATTAACGATTCACGACTACCAAGTCCTGAATCTTTGATGTCGAGTGTGCGTGTGTGTGGTTGGCGTAGTGTGGTGGTCGGGCCCGCTGGTTCGAAGAGTATCTACTAAACAACAATAAACAAAAAGGTTCGACGATATTAGTGGATGTGTGTATTTTTTAAAATGATAATGACCCCCCCCCCCAGCCTGGTGACGGATCGGAGCTGCAGGATTATAATGCCTAACTCGAGAGTTTTGTTTCCTGGCAACATGCCAAAAGCCTCAAGACTTCTGTCCTCTGATAGATCAGGGGTGGACTCTATGCTGGACCAGGTACAGTTTATTATGGAATTTGTAATTCAATTTAAGTTTTTAAAGTGTGAATTTACTTAATTTGGGCGAGGTATAGAATACCACGTCACAATTTGTACATGTGGATCATTTCATTCCAAAACCAAGTATTTATAATAAACAAGTCCTTTTCTAAACACAACCTAACTAATCTGTCTCAGTTATAATTTGTTCTTTGATCTGCAAAAATACCTAGTAACCTTTCTGTATCCTGAATTTGGGTGCCCACTAGGGTAACTCAAAAACGCTTTTCTCAGAGGGCAACTACCTCCTCCCCCTATTTCATTCCAAATCCGGAAAAAGAAATTCCCCAATTTTTTTTATTATTTTTGTTTCAACAGACGCCGGTTTTGACTTGAAGTTTTCCATGTAAAATTCATGGGGAAAAATCAATTTTTTCAGTTTTTGGAATAATTTTTTAGGATTTAAAAAAATGTGACGGGAAAGTATGGGGACCTGTAGGGAATTATCCAGCGAAGAGTTGCGTGTATCAGACATATAAGTTTGACACCCCTAACACACCCCCATGAGTACCTGAAAACTACCCTTAAAATAAAACAATGTTAATTCTTTATGAAACCGACCTTTTGAGTACTGTATTCTGGACATGTTTTTTACTTAAAACTATTAATATTGGTCTAGTGGAATATTTGTTGCCATTGGTTACTTAGTTTTTAATAATCGAACAAATGGAATTTGTTTAAATAATTTTTTTTTGAAACTGTTTTTTTATCCCTTAAAATTATTACTGTCAGTCTACTGGAATATTGAATAACATTAGTTTATTTATTTTTAAATTTACTTGTAGTACGCTTTGATAAATAATGTTCCGATTGTTTCATTCTAACTCACAGCAAATTGGGGGATACAGAATCATGATCTCCGTAATACTTTCTTGCTCTTTCATGTATAATCAAAGCTACTCCTTGACTACGATGTCATTCACTTTCTAATCCATTCTGAGGTTATTTGATTAATTATGTGATCATTATAAGTCTAACGCTCTTTGGTTCTTCGCAATCAATTAATTAGATTGTGCACAGTGAAAACAGCTACGCCTCTGTCGCAAGCGCAGTGCGAGTTAGGTACCACGCAGAGTTGTTTTAAAAAATTGCAAGAAGAGAATTATTAAAGGATAAGACTACCCATTTTTCCCGGAACGCGATTCTAGATAATATATACAAACGAAAGGAAAACATACTAAACAATAATGTAATATTTTCTTTCACAAGATGGCAGAGTCAAAAATATTGACCGAGTTCCCAAAGGTACAAATTTACTCTCGACAACTTCACCATAAGACTGCCAAAAGACATAAGAAACCAGAGCCTACTTTAGAAACGAAGAACGCATTGTTTGCAGATTGATGAGAGTTTATATTTAGGAGGTAATGATTTTTCCGAAATAAACTCATCACAGGAAAAAAACAAAGGATAAACTTTACCGCGATTCTAACGTAAAAAAATTATCTGCAAAACATTGTATCATTAGTTTTTTCTGCGATATAAATTCTGTCCTATAAACTTATACTCTAAGCAATTTCATATACGATTATTTCTTCTACTCGAATGTTGTATTACCTCAATTAAACAAATTATCAAGTTTACACATTCAATACACAATTGTTCTTGCTTCAATGAGAAAATTATATTGCACGAAAATAAGAAATTCATTCCGAACTAAGTGAAACATTAAATACAACAATAAAATATTTTTGGAATTTGAAATAGCCCAAACAAAACCTAAGCTTGGGCAAGTCAGATTTATGACTTCTTCTCGACTTTTCCGAATCCTTTCATTCAGTAGAGCAAACATAGCAAGAAAGTCGATTGCTCCCACAAGAGCACAACGACCGAACGGTCAAAATAATGAAAAAATACAACCCCTGCTAATTGAAATTGGTAGTTTTTTATTCAGTTTCACCTGATTTTTCCTACCACTGCAGTTGGAAGTCTAGGTCGATAATACCAACGGCCTTTTATATGTTTATCGAAGAAGACGAAGATTTCTGAAAAGGGAGAATGGAAGAGTGTCATTTCATTCTGTTTTCCGCTTTAGCATCAATATGTTCTCCTAAATAAAGATACAGAACATTAAAACAGAAATTAGATTCACAAGGACTCATTTTCACTTGAAGGAAAGTAGTAAGAAAAGTAGAAACAACTGTTATCAAACCAAAAGTATATATCATGTTATAACTTGTTCATACTTTACTTTACCCAATTTAGATAGAGCAAGTTCAAATTAGTATTCTGAATTATCTCTTTGAAATTAAAAATCTTTCTAGTTGGATAATTCAGGGTATCAATTAATATAAAAAAATTAAACCAAAAATCAAATTTCTAGAAAGTAGGAAAAGAGAGATTTCAAATTAATAATAATAAATGAAAAAAAAGGATTTTGTCTATTTCGAGATGCGAACCAGTGATCTTGTGCGCATCAGTTCAGTGGCTAGCCACTGAGCTACGAAACATTTTGTCAATTAGGCGTAAAAGATATTATACCCATAACAAATTGGAAATGCCTTGAAAAGTTGACCATGAATTAGTAATTAGATATAAAAACTTAAAAATTATTAATACAAAAGGATAGTTAAAGTGTTAAACTTTATGTAACAATATATAAGAAAAAGCAACACCAGTGGAAAACCCAAGTATTTTATGCCAAACACAACAACAAAAAAGCCTGGTGTTGTCAACTCTAAGCATTAGATCATGGTAGAAAACCCTCCAATTCATATACTAACCAATAGAGAAAACACAACAATTTTACACATTAACAACATTTCATGTCAATAAACTTAGTACTTTGAGAATCACGGTAATAATATAGAGTTTAACACGATATATTTTCACAAATCCACAAAGTATGAGGAATGAAATGAAACCGTTTATTCAACAGAGCAGCATTTTTCACAACGATAATAAAGCGGTAGATAGCATTTACATAACAAAACCTCATCGGGAACGATGAGATTATAAGGTAGGAGGACTTTTACATCCTCAAAAATTTAAAACAAAATTTTAAACTTTGTCGTAACACTAAAATGACAAAAACATTAACCTGAAAACATTACCATACATATACCGACTCATCCTAAGCATCGGTAACCTAGAAATATTTACATTATCCTATTAAAACGTTAATTATAACACCCACATAATGAAGGGTAATCAAATTGTGTACCATCCAAGATTACTAGCCACCAAAACTGAAGAGTACTAATATAACTATATAGTTAATTCGTACGTGCCTTGTCGAGTTTTCTTAATTCGCAAGTGACTTTACAAAAAGCTTATTCCTATATAAAGCTCACACTTACCCCTGGTGGTTGTCTCTTAGTTTGTGGCAGTTCTACTGTAAACTTAAACTTCAAATGTACAAAGCACTTGGATAAAGTCGCGATCCTTTTCAACAAACGTGAAATATTACTTAAGGAAGAACCGCACGGTATAAAGTCGTGTATCTGTTACTTTCCTTCGAATAATAGTACGGAGTGTTAAGTATATACCAAGGCCCTTCTGCTTCGGTTGTCCTAGAAGTTGATTACAAAATATTTCGTGTAGATCAATTAAAACTACCCTGTAGAATTCCGCTATTCTAGGTATCATCGGGGATATAATCGATACCACAAATCTTCTCTTGCCCTTTCAAGACTGAAATGTAGCATAAGTGTTTATAATTACTTAACTGTAACCTAATTTTCTACTCTAATATTCTTATAAATATACATGTATCTTATGAAAGTTGTCATGTTTTTAAGTTTACATAACACCCAATGCCCGTAAGATTGACAAATGACAACGATCCCACATTAAATAATAGACAGGCTTCACCAGCCTGACATAATTAGCCCTTTTACCCTCCCTTACCTATCTTATTAATAAACTACCCTCGCCTTTTTGCATGTGACGTGACATCTAAAGCACCAATAAAAGTTCAAACTTAAATTTTAAGTCGAAGGGCTTAAAGACAAATTTATTACTACTAAGAGATTATTTAGCAGCGTAGAAGAAACCCATTTCCTTATAGGACCATACTTTCCCTTGGACCTGCTTATCTTTCCGTTCAGGAATTTAGGCTAATAATTTAAAAACAAAACTGTTCGGCTAACGTCAGTTAAAATTTTCATCGCCTTACAAAATTGGAGCCACAAAAGTCCAATAGATTTCACTGCTCCTCCCTCGCTCACCGCCTAATTTAGCATCCTCAGAGAGTGAAGTAGGCTAAAAAGAGGTAAAACCTAAAAAGCTTAATCATGCAAAGAAATTTGTTATGAATAAAAGAGAAAGAGAGAGGTTCGATCCAATTTCAAATGAAATACCACATATTTTGCAACTAATAATTGAGAAGGAGTTTTCATTCAAAATATTTGAGCATGCGAGAACTAAATTTAAGATTAAGCTAAGTCTAGACGATGATAGGAATTAGTGGTACAAATGAATTCCAAGCAAGACAGTTATTCAAAAAATTCTAATAAATGATGACAATAATATGATAGAAGCGTGATCTATCAAAACGAAACATTGAACTGCAATTCTAGAACGCTTCGTCCGCTCAATGCGGAAGGGAACATTTAACAAACGACAATTAGCGCCTATTGAGGCCATAAACAAAATTTATTCCTCTTTCTGATTAATGACTTTAAAATTTAAACCACTAAAAGCAGCTTACCAGAGGAAATTCCGCTCTACTACAGGATCGTTGAATGCTTGTAGGAATAAACAGGATCGTACAAAGAACGTTTTAATCTCGCAAAGAAGAAAAGGTATAATATACCGACAACAATTCACTGTTTTCTTGGTCGCGGCTTAACTCAGCAGAACGGGGCCTTACGCTTTAAGAGCGACGTACCTCGTCGCTCCCCTCTCCCTCGGCGCTCAGTGTGTAATTTTTGAATAAAAATCGACCGGTAGTGCAATTCTTTCCGTGATACCATTTCTTCTAAGTCTTTCAAATTTATTTAAAAAGGTCATAAATTAATGTAATGACTAACTAAAAATAACTTTCAGTGGGTAAGATTAGCAACAAAATGGTTAATAATGATATAAACAAATTAATTAACAAAAGTCATTTTTTCGTGATTCACAATGATAAGCTAATTTAACCCATAGCTTTTGTATAAGGTAACACAGATAATGATGTACTCTTAGAATAAACTAGGAATAGCTAATTACTACCAATTATTCAAACCATTTTTCAAAACAAAAGCACATTTAGACCATTTTTTGATGAAACAGATTGATTTTTTTTTGCTAAATCAAATTAAAATGTTTCGCCAAACAATGCTTGCTATCATATTTTTCATTCTGAGCTAAAAATGTTAATTTTTAAACAATGTTTATAAAGAAGTGTACATTTCAACCATTTTTTCATGCGGAATCAACTTTAAATGTCTTGCCAAATTCACATTGCGGTAATATTCTTCATAGTTACCAAACAATGTTACTTTTTTAAATAATATTTATAAACAAATGCACATTTGGACCATTTTTGTATGAATGCGATTGGTTTTTTTGCGGAATTAATACAAAATTCCTTGAAAAAGAATCCTTGCTATCATTTTTTTACATTCTTATTTATGATAGTGTAATGTAATCGTCCAAATTTTCGACCTCTGGTTTTCAACGGATCTTTACGTTTCAGCACGCACAGAATCCAAAAATCATAAAATTTTGTCAGTGTCTGTCTGTGTTTTTACCTGTATTTCTGTATGTCTGTATGTATGTATGTATATGTATGTATGTATGTATGTATGCATGTATGCATGTATGCATGTATGTATGTATGTATGTATGTATGTATGTATGTATGTATTTATGTATGTATGTATGTATGTATGCATGTATGGTTACCTGTATGTTGTAGCCACGCTACTTTCGAAGGATTTGTCCAATCGAGTTTACATTTCATACACTTCTAAAGGTTCCCAAAATGAAGGTTAAGTTCGTTAATCAGACGTTTCCAACCAAAATTAAAAAATTGAGTTTTTTATAGATGGCTAAAAGGCTTGCAAATTATTTATATAAAATTTTTTATTTTGATGCAAATTAGAAAAGTTATATACTTTTCAAAAATTTGAAAATTTTCAAAAAATAAAAAAAAATTTCTTTCATAGATCCAAAAATTTCATTGAAATTTTCACTATATACCAAATATATTTTTAAATTACTCTGGCTGAATTTTTCGATCAGCTCACAATTTAAAAGATTAGAGGATTTTCAAAATTTTCAATTTTTTTTTAATTATAGAAATTTTTGTCAAATTTTCTTATAGATGGGTAAAAGACTTGCAAATTATCCAAATACAAGTTTAAATTTTGATGAAAATGATAAAAGTTATATAATTTTCAAAAATTTGAAAATTTTCAAAAAATAGAAAAAATTATTTTTTTTATAGATCCAAAAGTGTTATTCAAAATTTTCACTAGATACCAAATATATTTTTAAACTATTCTAGCCAAATTTTTCGATTAGCCCACAATTTAAAAAATAAGAGCCTGTATAACCTAGCTGTTGAGCGCGAAGCGCGATTAACGCAATGAGAATGTAATCGTCAAGGTTGTAGGTGCTTTGAGAACCTTTTTTAATTCGAAATTTTAATAAATATTCACCTTCACTTTATGATTATAGTTTATGAGGGGTTTGAATTACAGTATTTAATGTAATTTAATATATATACTAAAAAAAGGGGAAAGGATTAAACAACCACAGCAGGGTCCTATCAGTATCAGGAAAAGGCAAGTATAAACATCATTTTGCAATACCTAAAAAAGCATTACCAGACCGAGGTACACATTGTTCTATAGACAAATTAAATTTAACTTCCTTAAAGAAACTGATTCCTTTGTGAAGGAAGAATACATCTATCACATAAAGCTGCTGGAAAAAGTTCGTTCCTATTCCACTAATTTCAGTGGAATGAGTGCTGATATTGTAATAACGAATACTACCGTTTCTGGATATAGGCCACCATTTTTCAGCCTTATTATTATTTTTACATTCTCATTCATGAGAGTGTAATGTAATCTTCCAAATTTTAGATCTCTGGGATTTAATGGATCTTTACGTTTCGGCACTCACAGAATCCGAAAATCATAAAATTTGATCGGTGTCTGTCTGTATGTATGGTTACCTGAATGTTGTAGCCACGCTACAACATGCATTTTGCTCAACCCTAATACTGAAGTCAAGTCCGAGCGTTTCAGCAGCCTCCTCCGCTGTTTTGTACAGAAATGCTCCTTTGCCCACTTCTTCGTGATTCCTGACCATTTTAAGAAGAGAGTCTCTTCCATTTGCAACTCTATATGCTGTACCCAGAATAATCCTGTGGTGAAGACATTCAAGACTCAATATTCCGCGACCCCCTTGACGGCATGAGATGTACAGTCGCGAAACGGAAGACTTAAGATGCATGCTTTTGTTCATGTGCATAACCTTTCTTGTCCCGATATCAAGAGATCTGAGCTCGTTCTTCGTCCATGGAACTACTCCAAATGAATAGAGTAGTACTGGGACGGCAAGCATGTTCGTTGCAGATACTTTGCTTCTCGCCGACAGTTCGGAGGACCAAATCTGTCGGATCAGACATTTGTATCTGCTTCGGAGAGTATCCTTTATAGATGTCACATCCTGAATGCGGCTCTGTGGCACGCCCAGGTATGTATAAGTCTCTCCAGCGCAAAGG
>NC_046663.1:141861818-141868381 GCF_010883055.1 Belonocnema kinseyi
AATTACATTTTTCGGTTGAATTATGAACTATAAATATGTTTTGGTTGTAAAGTCGTTCTGTTGTAAATGCAAATATATTGTTAAAAATTAAAATTATAAGTTCTGGGTGGAAATACTCTTTTTGTTTTTAAAATTAAATAATTTCATTGAAAGTTCATGTATTTTATTGGAAATTGACCTTATTTAGTAGAAATTCAATCCTTTTGGTTGAAAATTTTATCATTTTTGGTCAAAAATGCAATTGTTTGGTTAAAATATCAACTGTACATCTTCTTGGGTTTGAAAGTCGATTATTTCACTAAGAGTTGAACTACTTTGTCAAAAAAAATACGTTTTTTTAACAAGGTTTTTTAATTATGATTGAAAATTTAACTATTTGGTTGAAAGTTTAAGTCTTTCACTGAAAACTCATATTTTTCGCTTAAAAATTTCAATTTTTTGTAGATAATTCGTCTTTTTTACTTTCAAATTAAATAATTTCTTTAAACATTCATGTATTTTGTATAAGATTTGTCTTTTTTGGTAGATTATCAATTTTCTTGGTCGAAAATTCATCTGATTCGTCGAAAATTTAACAACTTTGTTTAAAATTAATTTTTTCTTCAAAAAATTATTCATCTTTATCTGAAAATGTAACTATTATATGATTGATTAAAAATTAATCGTTTATATTGGTTAAGTTGGAAAATCGTTTTTCTTTGTATAGAACATTAATGTTCTTGGTCAAAAATTCACCTTTTCCCTTGAAAATTTAACATTTTTGTTGAAAATTCGTTTTTTTGTCTTGTTCAATTCAATTTTTTAGCACAGTTTTTTTTGAAAATTGTAATATTCCATTTTTGTTTGAAACTTTATCCTGTACATTTTATTAGTTAAAACACCAATTATTTGATAGAAAATTAATTTATTTTGTTGAAAAGTAAACTTTTGGGTTGAAAATTGATTTATTGTGTTAATTAGATTTTTTTCCTAAAATTAAAAAAACTGCAAAATAAAAAAATTGCCTTAAAATCGTCCTGATTCCTTTTTTTTAATTTTTAAAATCTTTTGAAATACTTACTTAAAATTAATTTTTCAAACTAAAAAATCATTTTCAATTTTCTTAGCAATCACAAAAATTTTTGTTATTCTTTTTGAATATTTTACAATTCTCAAAAGCTTTTTTTTAAAATCTGCAAAAATCTACATCGTGTTTCAAATTATTTCAAATAATTTCAAGTTTTAAATTAATTTGGAATATTATTCTAAATTAAAATTGTAACGTTCAAACTTAAAATTTAGCTCATTACAATTTTAACAAATCAAGGCTTTTTATTTCTAACCACTCTGTTAAAATTTGTATAGTTTTTAATTGTTGTTTATAATGGCTTGTCCCAGATTTGAATTTTTTTTTTCAAAAAATCTCTGATCCAATTCAGAAATACATACAATTGCTTTGAACAAATTTTTAATTCAGAAATATTTCATTTAAACGCCCAATAATTCATACGTATAAAACACAAACTTTTAACACCTTTTAATTTTACATATTTTTTAAATTAAATTATTTTAAAATACGAAATAACCGTTTAAAATTTTTTATAACTTTAACATTTGCGAGATTTCTGGTCAAAAAATACAAATTACGCTATTATTTTTAAGGTTCAAAATGATAATAATTAAAAAAAAATTCAGTTCGTAACATTAAAAATTGAACGATTAAATTAATTTTTTAACTAAAAACTTTTTAAAATAAAAGTTACATTGTTTTTATTTTAAGTTGTTCCAGATTAATATTTTTGCATTGTTATTATTGTTATTTAGAGATAAAAATTTTAGTTCGCCAATTGAAAATGTTAGAAATTAACTTACTATCAAAATAATGGAATTTTCAACTCAAAAAAAAAAGAGAATAACAAATTTCCAACAAAATAATTACATTTTCTACTAAAATGATAAATCTTCAACAACAAAAGAAGTTTTAATTTTTGATTAAAAACTGTTGAACCTTAAAAATAATAGCGTAATTTGTATTTTTTAACCAGAAATCTCTCAAATGTTAAAGTCATAAAAATTTTTAAACGGTTATTTCGTATTTTAAAATAATTTAATTTAAAAAATTGTAAAGTTAAAAGATGTTAAAAGTTTGTGTTTTATACGTATGAATTATTGAACGTTTAAATGGAATATTTCTTAATTAAAATTTTTTTCAAAGCAATTGTATGTAGTTCTGAATTGGATCAGAGATTTTTTGAAAAAAAAAAATTCAGATCTGGGACAAGCCATTATAAACAACAATTAAAAACTATACAAATTTGAACACAGTGGTTAGAAATAAAAAGCCTTGATTTGTTAAAATTGTAATGAGCTAAATTTTAAGTTTGAACACTACAATTTTAATTTAGAATAATATTCAAAATTAATTTAAAACTTGAAATTATTCGAAATAATTTGAAACACGATATAGATTTTTGCAGATTTAAAAAAAAGCTTTTGAGAATTGTAAAATATTCAAAAAGAATAACAAAAATTTTTGTGATTGCTAAGAAAATTGAAAATGATTTTTTAGTTTGAAAAATTAATTTTAAGTGAGTATTTGAAAAGATTTTAAAAATTTAAAAAAAGGAATCAGGACGATTTTAAGGCAATTTTTTTATTTTGCAGTTTTTTTAATTTTAGGAAAAAAATCTAATTAACACAATAAATCAATTTTCAACCCAAAAGTTTACCTTCAACAAAATTAATTAATTTTCTATCAAATAATTGGTGTTTTAACTAATAAAACGTACAGGATAAAGTTTCAAACAAAAATGGAATATTACAATTTTCAAAAAAAACTGTGCTAAAAAATTGAATTGAACAAGACAAAAAACGAATTTTCAACAAAAATGTTAAATTTTCAAGGGAAAAGGTGAATTTTTGACCAAGAAG
The DNA here is from genome assembly GCF_010883055.1 of Belonocnema kinseyi. NCBI lineage: Eukaryota > Metazoa > Arthropoda > Insecta > Hymenoptera > Cynipidae > Belonocnema > Belonocnema kinseyi. Next base: position 141,864,729 of record NC_046663.1, read on the forward strand.
ATTAATGTTCTATACAAAAAAAAAAACTATTTTCCAACTTAACCAATATAAACGATTAATTTTTAATCAATCATATAATAGTTACATTTTCAGATAAAGATAAATAATTTTTTAAAGAAAAAAATATTTTTAAACAAAGTTGTTAAATTTTCGACCAAGAAAATTGATAATCTACAAAAAAAGACAAATCTTAAACAAAATACATGAATTTTTAAAGAAATTATTTAATTTTAAAGTAAAAAAGACGAATTATCTACAAAAAGTTGAACTTTTTAAGCGAAAAATATGAGTTTTCAATGAAAGAGTTAAACTTTCAACCAAATAGTTAAATTTTCAATCATAATTAATTAACCTTGTTAAAAAAAACGTATTTTCTTTGACAAAGTAGTTCAACTCTTAGTGAAATAATCGACTTTCAAACCCAAGAAGATGTATGGACTACGCCGTCGTCTGAGTCTTCGGAAGCCCTTGGGGGGTTCCGTGCCTTCTCGCGTACGACCAGTCATCCTTTTCGCGTTGCGCCGTACCGACTTCTCTTTTGTAGTAACAGATCTGTTACACGATCTTCGGGACGCCCCTGGAGCTACTGCTGAGGGCCGTAGCATGAGGGACGGTGGTGATGATGAACTTCGACAAACGGTAAGCAGTGGAAAAACAACTTTGATTGTTGAGGATGGTTTTGCTAGCGTTAGCTATTTCTAGCCAACTACCACGGCGGAAATATCGTAGGAGAGCATCAAGTAGGAAACCACAATGAAAGAGGACTTAGTTCTTCTCTATTACGAAAGTGAGAAGTTTGAAACGAAAATGAAAAAAGCATACAACTTAATAACGAAATTTCTAGCAAAGTATTCTAACATGAAGAAAGCCGCACTCAGAGATTTTATCGCTAAGGCGAAGGACATCATGACATATCTACACGTCACTGAAGACAGAGCAATGCAGATTAAAAAAAAGGTTGATTTGGCTTGAAAAAACGACGGCAATGAACAGCAGTTAAATGAAGCCGCGTTACACGCTCAAGCAGGGGCAATTGATGTTCTTCCTTAAACTTTTGATGATCCAACACCGCCACATCCTCCAAAGGTGTATGGCTTTATACAATCAGAGGCAGAACCAGAGGTTCATCAACCAAAAAGGCGATTAAAATGGACATACCATATGAATAGAGAATTTATGCGCCTTTAGTTTTTGGCAAAGAAATGTGGGCAAAGTGTAATAAGAGAAAATCGTAGACTCTTCTTACTTAAATACCCAGAGCTGGCTAATAGAATGAATGAGCGGAATCCGGCAGATCAGAAACTCTCCATATCTGTAAACAGATTGCTTTCAGCTTTTGAAATAGCTGCCATCAAAATGGAAGTGGAACAGCAGCTTTCTACTGATGAACTCCTCTTGGCAGATGTGAAAAACAAATCCTTGATTGAAGCTGAAGGCATAGGTGCTAGGGATAATGAACATCAAGTACTGGATCCACTAGAACTACATCCAAGTATTAATAACGATTATGTGAACAGCGAAACCCCTCCAAAAAAAACCTTGAAAGAAATTTTGGTCATGTTTTGCTAGAGTTCATATATGTAGAACCAACACTAAGGCATTCTCTTCCTAAGATAAACATCACAAATGGTCTGTGTGCACTAATGAAATAGCTGAACAACAAGGTCTTACTAACGTTTTTGAACGTAACACAAACTGCGATCGAGGTGTAAACTTTTGTATACTGTGCTGCTGACACAATAGTAAGAACTTAGACCGCAGAACTAGGCCTATAAATGCAGTCTTTGTCCCAGCAAAGAATCCAGATCCACCGTGGAAGATCAGGTTGGATATGGATTACAGCAAAGTATGGCTGTCAGGAAGCAAGCGACTAAAAAATTCTGTAGTGGCAGATGGTAGCTTTAAGAAATCATCCGGATGTGACTGTCGAAGCCTCCAACGCAACGCGCGCAGCCACATTTTAAATATGGCAGTGGTAATGGAAGAGTTCCAAATTGCAACATGCTCGTAATTGTGTACCTAGAACATCGTGGTGGACGGTTTTAAGCACTGCTGTAATGCTTAAATTTAATGAGCGGGAAAACTTCACTAACGAACTTCAACACAACGATGTCCTCTTAGGTTTCTGCAACTAGTAAGGCAGCGTTCTACTGCAAGGGACTAAAGTCCGTCTTGCGTCGCGCTGAAATTTTAAATTATTTTTCAAGGGATCTGAATGAAGACTCAAAATTTTTCGGATATTTTGTTTTTATTTTAAATGTGCTCGTTTCGACGGTGCTCGGCAGACTAACTCCTACCCTCAGTTCTACTATTCTCCTTGGTCCTGAGACCCGCTTACTCCCACTCTTTCTCCTTTTCACTGCTAACTCTACTTTTTGAAGGGCTGTCCCTCACTGCATCTTAAATTCGTTTGGTTTACCTTTGGCCCATTCCCTGACTCCTCCTATTCTCACGCTATTTCCTTCCCCCTTCTGTAGCTATGCTTTCCTAATCTAGTCGCTCCTTATAATAAGTCTGTGCTATCTTCTACTATCTTTTCAAATTGTATAATTAATATATTTTTGTATTAAGATATTCGATATGCGTAATTTTGATTACCTTTTCCAAAGCTTTTGTATTCTAGCCTACCTGCCGTCTGTCTCGCCTTATTATTACACTATTTCGATTTATTGAACATAGCTCATGCATATCTTATCTATATGTATATTTAAGATTATTATTTACATATTGTTTTCTACAATTTCGATGTTTTAAATAAAATATAGATTAATCATTTGTACTCATGCAACTATTTCTCACTCTCGTTGCCCAACGAATCTATAATATATTGCTAATTTTTTTTAGTCCTTCTATCACATTTGGTGCCACATTTTGTGCCACATGGGTTACCGCACGCCATCACCCCCAGGCGTCTAGAGTCCAGAGTCCTTGATTCTCAAAACTAGAAATCGGAATGATAATGAAAATCGTGAACTTGATTGAGATTTTGAAATCTCCCGCGCTGAATCGAAGCGCCTCTACATCTTGATTCTGAAATCACTACATTGTATTAAATTAACTTGTAACCCTTCTGAGAAATTACAGCCATAAATTGTGACAGAAAATTTTTTTGGATTTTTTTTAAAAGAAAGTTCTCAATAAGAAATTCTAATTACGAAATTTCATTATAATAGTTTCGAGAAACATATATTTTATATCTAGTAGAAATTTCGATTGATATTTTTTAGCCTATACAAAATTTTTCCCCTTTTTTGAAATTTTTCAAAATGTTGAATAGCATATAACTTTTAAAAGTTTTATCGAATTTAAAAATGCCATTAGAATAATTTCCAATTCTTTTTGACAAAGTGTTTCTGCTGGATATGGTTACAAAAATAAATAGGCAGTCGCGGACAATTGTCCAGGGGTGGTCCCGAAGGAATTAACCCCCAAGCGGAGGTGTGAAAACCGTGCCGAAAGCTGAATGGCACCTGGGTGAGGTGTCTAGACCGGTGACTCTGGGATACCGGGCGACCTCTGAGAGTAAGCAGCCTTATCCTTGCAAGCGGGGATCTACAAGGATGGACGAACCCCTTTCCATAGCTTCTCGTGGGAACAACAATGACAACACCAAACATAGTTGTAGTAAGTGCGGTTCAAAACAACAGAACGCG
>NC_046663.1:141868481-141896022 GCF_010883055.1 Belonocnema kinseyi
TTCAACGAAAGAGATGAACCTTCAAATAAAAAAAAATAGACTATTATAATATAACATAATTATAATATTATCATTATTAATATACGTATATATTTATATAATAGTATTAATATTTATATAATTTATATTTTATAAATGTAATAACATAACCTCAAAATATACGCATATCAAGAGGCGCGCAATCTATTCAAATCATGAGAATCGTCAGCATCGCAATCTGGAAATATTAAAATCCCAATCTCCTGAATTTATTTGAAAGCAGTTAGCTGTTAGCAGATAGATATATAAATAGAATCGACGAAGTGCTCCAACCGGCAATCGTGCATCTTCGAGTTTTCAAATTCAGAAGAGGGGAAATGGGTTGCGCGCGCAACTCAGTCATTCACAGCGTCTCCTACTATATTCACTCGATAATAGCCCTGTCATAGTATTGGACCGCATCTCGTTTCAGATCTGGGATCACTGCTCTAGCAGCACAAACTGCTCGATCGGAAAAAATTCGCGTGTTGACAACACTCTTCAATGATTGGCTCATGAAAAATATTCGTCGAGACTTTGGAGTATCGCGCCGAATGTTAACTTGTGCAAAAAAATTAACAACAGAATCTGGATTTGCAGTGGACCATCCGAAAAGAAAAGGTAAAAAGTTGTCAGATTTTACGCGAAGGAAAGTGAGAAAATTTTATTCATCTGACGATGTTAATCGAGTGATGCCTGGTAAAAAATATTGCATCAGTTCTTACGATGAGAATGGTGAAAAAATTGTAGCATCTGAAATACTATTACTGAATAACGTAAAAAATCTCCGTGAAGAATTTGTAGAAAAAATCCTGGAGAAAAAATAGGGCGTACAAAATTCCGATAGCTCAAACCTCCTGAATGCATTTCGGCTGGCAAGAAAGGAACCCACAATGTTTGTGTAAGCAAGTGTCATCAAAATATGAAATTAAAATTACGTTGAGCAGAACAAGCATTACAAAAAAGGAGGCGTTTTCACGGAGATCTATCAAAATTTTATAAAAAAACTCAGTTTGTCCTAAATCAAATTCATCGTACTATTCAAGCGCGTAAACAAGTTCGACAATTTGCTGTTTAATTACAATCTGAATTAAAATATTTCAAAATAAACTGGAATATTCTCATCGAAATGAAAATGAAATAGAAAAAGCTTATAGGAATGGATTATAGGGAGTCACGTTTATACAAACTTAAAAGAAATGAAAATTATATGAAATTCCGATCAGGTACAATTAAAAATAAAATGCCTAACCCAACTGTAGAGGAAATCAACCATGACAACTTAGATTTAGAGGGTGCAGCGGCACCTCAAATCCAAAAAGTTAACATGAATAACGTTACGAGACCTAAAACGAATAACCCGGTCTCAAATTCACAAAAAACGGGAACATTTATCCAACACAATAAATAGGTCAATAGGCCGTGTTCGAGGGTTTGTGCGAAAAACACATGACATTACAAACGGTTTATTCTAGAAACCGACGAACTTTCAGAAAGTATGGAGTTCAACGAATTTATGATTCAACAAAAGGAAAGATTCTTTAAACAGAGGGAAAAAAGGACAAACAAGTGAAGGCTTGGATTAACCCTGTCAGCTCATAGCTCTTTCGAAGATGTAAGAGAAGTATTGAATCCAAATTATAGAAAAAATAAAAGCGAACCTCGTAATAGGCAGTCGGTCCAATTTGATCTAAGGGAAAACTTACAAGAACCTAGACAAATTTCTTACGATAATATTGAAAACCAGAGCCAATTGGTGCATTTTTAGATCAGAAGCTATTTTTCTAAGCTATTTGCTGTAAGTTGGAACAAAAAAGTTGGAAAATTTTACTTATGGTTAAAACTAGAAAAAACAGGCTAACTTCGTCGACGGACTAATATTTTTCTACACTAAAGAATTCTTTGAAAACTTAGTCAAGAACCGACACGCACCGACGTGTCGCAATGTTGCAAAAGGCACTAAGCTAGCTGGCAGCTAGCCAGCTAGTTCCGCGCAATCCCATGTGCTCAGAAAATAATGGCGTAAAGCGAGAATGAAAGAGACGGGCAGATCTGTTGATCTCTTTCACTCTCATCATCATTTCTGTTGTACACCAACATTTCTGCTTTCATGAAACCCATGGAACGGAACCCTCTGACTAAGATGTAGTCCCATGAGGGCAGAAAAGGCCGGCGTAAAGCATAAACTCATGAGAGTGAAAGAGAAAAATAGATCTTTCTGTCCCTTTCACTCTCATGAATTTGTGCTTTACGCCGACTTTTTCTGCCCTCATGGGACTACATTTTAGTCATAGTTCCGTTTCATGGGTTTCATGAAAGCAAAAATGTTGGTGTACAACAGAAACGATGATGAGAGTGAACTCATGTTGCACGCAGGTATGCGTCGCAAAATTTCGTCACAAGATGATTCTAAACATGCTCGCATTGGGCCACGTCTTGTGCACGCACTTCAGTTACAATCACAAAATGTGGGTGAACATGGTGAATTTTGGCATGCATGTCAGGCGCGCAAGAATTCTTATCTGGGTTATTTTCCTTTCGGCATGATACAAACGTTGTTTTAAATTATGAGCAATTGGCCATTAAAATTTCGAAATAATAAAGGCGACTGTCCAGCGAAGTTTCTTGAAAAAATGTACAGATTCAAAAGGGGTTATAAAATAAACGATCGCAATATTCTAGATGAAAATTAAAATTCTGAAACCAAAAAAGAAACCAAGACATTCACTCTTATCTGACAGAAATTAGAAAATTATTCACAAAATTATACACTAGAAAAATCCGCGAATGGCAATTGCGTAGAGTTTACGAAAATCTAAGAATAGAATATAAAAAGTACATTAAACGCAACGACTTCAAAACCTTTGAGCTACTAGAAGATTCAGGTAAAGAATGAGAAACTGAGCTAGACAAATCAAAAATTCGAGGGCAAGTTTTACAAATTATCTAACCTAAAACTGAAGACAAAAATGAACAGAAGCATAATAATAGTAACGGGGATAATGGTATTCCGAAAATAATACAGATTTAAGCGCAAATAAAAAGAATAAAAAAGATAACCGAAACGGAAACCAAAACCAAAATAATAATCGCAGGGTCAAATTAACCAAATGATTGAATTTCCTGCAGAAAATACGAAAAAGATTTCAGGGAATAATAATAACGAACAAAAATCGAACCATGGAATTGAAAATAAAAAAGCAGGTAAGAATACTAACAGAGACTCTCAAGGCAAAACAAGTCCTAACTCTGACAACAAACAAGACACAAATACAAAAACTAACAAGGAAATAAAAAATGTAAACTGTTATCATTGTGGCTTAACAGGATATTTTAAAAGAGAATGCCCACATTACGCATACAGACAGAGAAACTGGAGGGTCGGGTATTAGAACCAAAAATTTTATCAACTAATACCGAAACGCCAAAATTTTTAAACTCCGACAAAGATGAAATAACAGAGACACGTTTTCAACTAATGACCAAGTCCGAAGGTAGTTTATTTATAATTTAGTCGACACTGGTGCCACACATTCATACGCAACAGAACGTTCTAATAGCACAATCAAATAAATTACTAAAAGCAACCTAGATAATGATCACTTCAGCTGGGACGAACATATAGATGATTTGCAGATTGCAATAAATACTAGCAAAACTTCGTCGACCCAATTCATCCCAACTTTTTTTAACTTATGTCGCGAAGTAGAAACACTACAGTCCCTAGTAAGAAGTTTCGGAAACGAAAGCGAAATAGAGTTTCAAAGCGTAGACAAATGGACAGACAGACTTAGAAGGCTACAAATTATAAAAGAAGAATTCCAGACAAATATGGACGTAGCAAATAGAAGACAAGCGAATAGTTGTAATTTACGAAGAAGACCGACAGAATTTAAAATAGGTGATAGGGTACTAAAAGTAGTGACAAAACTATCAAATGAAATAGAAAAAAGTAGGTAAGACCTAATGAACCATCACTAATCTGACTCACTAGATCTTAAGAACAAACAAGACGGTGCGAACTTTGTCCTTTCAGACGATGGATCCCAGAAGTAAGTGCTACTACTGCCAAAACATCACCTTTGAACCAACAATTGCCCAACACCACGGAAAATGCCAAGCCATAAAATACCAGAAAAAGGACATAACATACCACCCTCACAGTCACATTAGGCACATGTTCAAGGGCTTTACCCACTGTGAGACCCATTCAACAGAAGAAGAGGGAGCTGTCGGTGTCGATTTACCAGAAGAAGAGGGAGATGTAGGTGGGCAGGAAATAGAAGAAGGGGAAACCATCAGAGGCGAAATCAACCAGTCCTCCAATCTCAAAGAAAACTACAGTGTAGGATACGCAGAAGAAAACAACCCAAAAAAAGAAGAAAAATACAGCTACGAGCTAAGCAAAAAAGCTGGAAATTGACGTTGGAATTTAAACGTAAGGCCTACCGCCAAAGTAAAAAATCACACGAAGAGCTTAATGAACAACTCTCGGATCTAACAAAAAAAACACAAGAAAAAGAAGAGGAGAAAAGGCGAAAATAAAGACTGGAACAGAAGAGAGAAAGGTGTTGGGCCACGGCTGCTGAAATGATAAGGAAAAACGCAATAAAGGAAGAAAACAGGAAAGTTTAGAAAGGAAGAAAGACAAAAACTAAGCGCACCACGTTACTGAAAATTATACTAACTTTTTAAAAATATTTTTTGTATCAAAACTACTACTAGACCGGAATTTTATCTTTGTTCGAGTTACATACCTACTAAATTTTAATTTCAAACTACATCGAAAATTATACTTAAATTAAATTTCCTCTTACTCCGCATTGAAAAAATATTCTTACGACTATAAAAATCAATTTCGTGCGTTCCTTTGGCCAGGGATGTTCACTATAGAGATACGATAAGAGTACGCTGCAGCGTACTGCTCAGTAGCAGCATACTATTTAAGCGACTATGGATGCATTTGAAGTCGCTTTGAGCAGAACTTCTGACATTTTTTTAATTTTCAGCGCTGCAAAAAAAAACTATTGCAATTACTTTGTGACCTTCGAAATGCAATTTTAACCTCCCTAGCGGATCTAGTGAATAGAAGGGATACTCTACAGATTATCCTCATAATATCCACATAGTATCCCTTCCATATCATGCAACAAAAACTAAAAAAAAAACAAGCAAGATGTGTTATAGGTGTTATATATTTTTTAAAGCTTTTTACTGTTGCAAAAAGAAAAAACTATTGCAATTACCCTATAAGCTTTCTATTTTTTTAATTCTTGTTGTATGATACGAAAAGGATACTATGTGGATACTATGAGGATACTCTGTAGAATATCCTTTCCGTTCACTTGGTGCGCTAGGGCTAGAATTCGACTTGAATTAATTTAAGTTTTTATCTTCCCTTTTTTTAGTTTTTACTGCATGATACGGAATCTAAGTAATTCGAAAATTTGTATTATAAGATTGAATTTGTGCAATTTATCAATTAATATTTTAAAAATACATGTCATTAAAAATGATTTTTTACATTGTAATAATTTGTAATCATCAAATCTAAATTATTATTATTATTACTAGGTATTAGATGTCACAGCATTTATCCAACAGCCTTAAATAATATTATTCAACCGAATTATTATTATTATTATTAAGATTATTTAGAATTAATTAAATATTAAGTATTAAATAATAATTATAATTATAATTTTTATATTTATTTACAATTCTATTTGTATCTGAACATTAAATTTGACTTAGAAGTTGGGCGAATTTCAAAACATTCGATTCCGCCTTCCTCTAAGATAAATCATAAATAGAAAGAAAAACAAATAATAAAATAAACACTAGTTCAACCTCGAATTCCATGTGACTTGCCCTTGGAGTTCTGATCACTTTTAACTGTAAACCCTAATCATTAAAATTCTTACCCCTAAAAGCCGTTGTTGCTTCCCGTCAAGCTTTTTTCGATTAAGGTGTCGACGAAGAGGACAGAAGCCATTTACAAAACACAATTTCAGTAAATTATTAAATCCCTTTAGATTATAAGGCGAACAGATTGACCCAAGACACTTCTTTGAGCACTTGTCAAAATTTTCGTGCAAATTTTGAATAGGACAAATAGAATTAAAAAGAATTAAATGTCAAATAACTATGGTTAACAAATTAATTTTGATTAAAACAAATTTTTCGTTAAATATATATTTTTGCCTCTTTTAATGTGCATTTAAATTGATTGCCTTTATTTTTTTAATGTTATAAACTTTTTTCCAGCTTGGGGTTATGTCAGTGTGCTGAACCTAAAAACACAATTGAGCTAGGTCGTAAAATTCGACTCAATTCTCAAAGAAGCCGATTCGGCACATTCTAGTCATTGTTCACGTCCAGATGTCGGTTCTGCAAGGTGTCGAATTATTTTGCAAACTACTACGTTCTCAGTAAATATTGTTAAATAACAGTTATGTTCCTGTTTAACAGCATAACGTAATATGGTACATAACTGGAGTTTATCAGTGTAACCTAATTTATTTTTTAAATTATACAATTGCACACTAGCTAATGTTACCGCAAGTTACGAATGAGCATTATACATAACTATACAAAACAATATTAACGTAAATCAAGCGTGTAAGCAAGTTACGTAACACATGTTATATGACTGTTGCATAACGGTTACATCACATTATTATATAGCTGCTACTAATGTTTATAATAGATAGCTTATAGAAGCACAAAGTATTGTAGTTAAATTTGAATTAAATTGTTATAAGCTATGCATGTTATAAAATTCCAGAACAAATGTTACACGATTTATACACAACAGATATGCCACGTTTAGCATCGCCGTTAATAATTAACATTATACAAAACGTACCAAATTAAATTGTGACTTCGTTACAAATACAATTACTTATAACACTTTAATAAAATTGTTATGATTCATGAGTGTAGCCAAGATACAGAACACATGTTACATACTTCTTCTATAAAACTTTTATCACACTTGTATAGAATTGATACAACTGTTTTTAATAGAACTAACCACAATAAGGATGAAATACAGTGATAAACATGATCAAGGGCAGATTGATTTGAAATTTATCTGTGTCATGCTAAAAAATCAAAATCGTCAAAGGTTTAGAAGTTTGCTCCTATCATCTGGTAAGAACTGCTCCACAATTCTTACTCTCTGATAACTGTATATTTCGTTGGTTTCGCTTGCAAATAAGTTATTCACTAATAGCTTCACAGTTTCCTACAGTTTGTATAAAATCTGCATTTTGGATTAAAGCATATTGCATCTACCCCTCGTTAGTTGTCGTTGTGCATTCTTTTTCACAAGTAGTTTCTGCTAATTGTAATGTGTGGTGCACCACTGTGATATGCTGTTCAGTGGCCACCATATTGACTCTTATTATCAGCCGCTATGCTTCATGTAAAATGTAGACCTTGTTTTCCTCCTCTGTGAATACCTTTACTCTTAGTGTAATGATAGTATGGTCAGTTATTGGCCTTACCGACTGGTTTCCGATTTGTTTAACACTCTGTTATTTTTCCATTTATTACGTTTCCAATCTTGTAGAATTCGTATTATGTTTTTACATATTTTTCTCTCAGACTTTTTTTCTGTAATTGGATCCTCTTTGACCTTTTATAGGTATTTCTCATGTTTTACTTTCCACTTCCTTATTAGATGGCTTACGGTCAGCATGGTTGATAGGGATAGTGTTGAGGTAAGGTTTGGGTTTCGTTTTTCATTCCCACGAAATTCAAAAAGAATCAAAAGAATTTCCAGTTAATTTGGGAGTCCCTACCAATAGAAATCTCAGAATATAAACTAAAGATTCTTTCAGATATCTAACTTTAAAAAAAAAATTAATTAGAATGAATATAACGTATCTCGTAAATGGAATGAGATACAGCAAAACAGAAAAAATGTAATTTAACTCCAAAATAGTTTATAAGTATCAAGTTATAATTATAAAATATGTTTAATAAGAAAATCCATCAATTAAAAAAGTAGAGTTCATAATTTGAAGAAAAATTTATAAAGGGAGTCGGGTTGGTGACAGCCAAATACTCTAAATAACTCTGCATGCCCAGTACGTTACGAATACAATAGGACATTATATGACCATCGCCCCACTGTTAAAAGTACCCAAATCTCTCTAACTATCTCTTGAGCCTGCAGATAGCCTGAAACGAGTCAGGCTATTTCACCTAAGAATATTCCTAGATTTTTTATCGGTAAGGGTGCCGGAATTTACATCCGATTAGTGTGATTTTTATGAAAAATACGTTTGAATTCAGTGTTTTTTTAAATCCTAAATTCGAAATAACAGTCAGAGACTGCGTGCTTGAATCGATGTTGCGGAAGCTGGTCTGTTACCTGATAATTAATTGGACCTTATATATTAGTATTAACGCTGTTATAATATTTTTAGGTTTACTAACACTCTAATTTAACACGTCATTATCACAAACATTATCACAGACATAAAACATGCACCAAACACTGAAGCTGAACACAAATTAACATTAAAAGGGTCTTACAAGATATAGTGTAGACCACTATTATTATTAATTTATATTTTTATCCTAATCATTAAAATCCACTTAAATTCCACATTTATTATTCTCTGATTGTATGAAATTTTATTCCTTTCAATAAGCTTAGGTTTTGTTTCAACCTGAAAATTCAGTTCTATTTCACGAATAGAGAGGAATTATAATTTTATATCAGCTTATTTCTTTTAAACTCAGAAAAGGGGGTTTATAAACCGGATTTAAAAGAGATTTCACTTAAATTTGATTCTTTTTAATCTGTTTTCGTTTGTTGGGTTGATTTTAGTGAAGTGTGTCGCGTTAATATATCATGAATACTCAAGATATACTCAAGATATACACTTTGCCTTTGGCTATGGACCGTTTATGTCTATAACTACTTTCTGATTTTAGTCGAGGCTAATATCGGGGATAACCCTGTAACCTGTTTCGTCATCCTAACTGCCTTTTGAATTTGGCAGGTAGGAGATGATTTGGTTAACCTTTTTATTTCCTCTTCTATTCCTTCTTACTGTGCTCTTGTTCTTGCTCTGTTAACAGTATTGTTTTCTTCAAAGTGATCGCCGTGAGCTTCTTTAACTACCTTTTCTTATTTAGGTATACTTAATTCGCGATTTGTACTGAAAAACAAGTGGAAACTGGACTATGTGTTGTAGTCGGAGTAGTTGACCATTTATACTATTTGTTTTCCTTCGACGAGTGTAAACATAGGGATTTTGATTTTCAGAGTCTTCCTCAGTTAATTCTTTAGCTGATTTCTCAGTCGATTCCTCACAAAGTTCCCTTATTCTTCTTGAATGTATTTTGATTGTAAGCCTGTGGTAGACTCTCTCGTGGCTACTAATTGTGTACTTGGATTTGCAGGACGTGGAGGTATTTAACTCCCCATTTATAAGTGTGTCTAATGCCTTTATTTTAGGTAATTTTTTAACCTCTATCAAATTTACAGCTATATTTTCTTCACCTTTAACGTACTGGACTTCATATTTATATTGGTATGATCTAATTCTCCATATAAGTAGAAGTAAACGGGACTCTTTCACGTTATAAGGCCAGATGAAGGACTTATGGTCTTTTTGAATACCGAATTTCACCCCCTATAGGTACTGACAGAGTGGTTTCGTCGACCATACTATATCTAACAATTCCTTTTCATCGGTAATGTAATTTTCTTCTATCTTGTTGAATGCTCTGGGTATAAATAAAAGTTGGTCCCCTTTTTGTGACCGTACATCCCCAAATCCTTGGTTCGATACGTCCGTGGTTAGCGCAAAAGCTTCTTTTAAGTTGAGGAATCGTAGTATTGGTGTTGAAGGTTGGGCGTTCTTTACTTACTCAAAACTTTAAGTATTTTTATTTCCAGTGAAATATTGCCTTCTCTGGGTTAACTTTGTCAGAGAATTCTCTATACTAGAGGAGTTTTTTAAATACATTTTTTATTATTTCAGTTTTCGCTGGATTAGGTTTTATCCCATATCTTCTTAGTTTTAAGGGATCTCACAAAGTAAAGGGAAGGGCAAGGATTTGGAGCGTCGAGCAACAAGGCGAATCTTTAAAAAAACGTGTATTTCTAATCAAAAAATTGAATTTTCAATTGAGATTTATGCTTTTAATTTAAATTAATTATTCTGCTTTCTTCTCCATTCTTCCTCTTGATTCTGCATTTAATCCTCGAATTCTTTTTTTTTCATTTCATACTTATAGGTCGCCTCCTCCTCTTCTTTCATCCACTTAATCATTTCTTCCGAGTTTTCATGGAGAGCAACCACTATTATAATATTTCTTTTTCTACTATCTCTTTAATTTTCACATTATGATTCCATCATTTTTCACATTCGTAAATTAGTACTTGGCAAGGCAATCCTTGCACATGAGGGTGAATTTAGGGTCAATATTTCCTTAAATAAATGTTTTTCTGCTTTTTCTAGTTTTTGTAAGTGTTTGTTTTTATGTAATTTTCAGTCATTATCAGTGGTGTAAAATTAAATTTTTCACATGAATGCCATTCATGAGAAAAATTCGAATTCAAACCTATATTTCAATATTGAATTTTTCAATATATTAAACATTCCAATTACCCAATGATTTTCTATTCTTTGTTTTTATTTAATAATTTATAGATGAAAGTTTTTTCTTGGTTGAAGTTCTCCACCTACAATTTCAAAAACCTATTGTGAAACCTGGTGAAGAATGTTCATTTTTATTTAACGCAAACTGTAAATCATCTAAATTTTCGTTCCATAATTTACAATATTTCTCTAAATATGCTTTCATTGCCGTTTTGACGCACCTGTTACATATATCCGTTGGATTTGTTTGTGCATAATATTTAGGAGTTTTTAAATGTCGAATACAAAATGTTTTAGTTAAATTAAAAATTGATTTATTTAAGTATTCTTTCCCGGTACGTGTGAAAAAAATGCTATGTGTTCCCTATTTTGAAATTATACGTTCATTAAACTCTATTTCAATTGTCGATGCTAAATTATTTTAAGCTGGAATTATTTTGTACCAATTGAGTAAGCATATAAACAAATACTAGAATATATTGGTTTCTTAATTTTGACATTGGGAATGGACGCATCATATCTGATGCTGAAACTGCACATGATTCTTTAATCATTATCCTTTTTTCCATTAACCCCATATGATTATTTACTTTCGTTTTTTTTCTCTGGAAAATTTCTCATACTTTTACATATTTGAATGTTTTAGAGTATTTTGCGGGCCAAAAATAATTTTCAGAAATTTCCGGATAAGTTTTTATTTCCATACCTAAGTTCCCTACTTGTTCATTATCGTGGTTCTCAATCAAAACTTGGGCTCGCAATTATTTTGGCATTGTTATATTTCATTTCATATTTTCATGTCATATTTCACCTGAACTTAATCTTGATTTTAAAGGGTCGGGTCGATAAAAATATAATTAAATATCGCGTATTCTCAAGTTCGAATTTTGTTCTGGTTTATTATAACATATTGTAACGCGGTGGAGACCCACCTGTTATGTATTCTCCTCCTAGACCATAATATAATTAAAATAAAGTATCTGACCGCGATAATTCCATGGCTGGCACAAGCTCAATTTAGAACGTAAGGTAAAACATAGATTGTTTCGGATAGTGGTATGTAGAATGAGAGTGGAGTTATGTTTTGGTTAATATTTAGGAACAACCACATAAGGAGAAAGATATTTTACTTTTCAATGTCAAATAGTTTGGATTAAATACCTGTGGGAAAGTGGAGAATAACCAGACGACATATAATGGACCTGAAAATCCCAGAGTCAATTCAATAGAAAAATATCTAGCAGGAAATAACACTGCTGCTAGGTATCAGGCCACCCACACACGGCCACTTTTAATTTACTACCATTCCACCTCACTTGGACAAGCTGACCACACGTATCCACCGCCCTGATACACTTGTCAACACATGGAGGCGGCCATATAGCATCGACCGGCGTTTCACATACCGGAACGTTAGAAGGAGGAGGCCAGAGCTCATTTTCGTGCCGGCCATCGACGAGTTCTCAATTTTTTGAGAAACAACGTCAACTAGACCAAAGGGACGAGTCCATCTTGAATTGTCAAGGCAGTAAAGAAAGTAAAGACTTCGGATTTCAAGGGGTCAAGGTAGGCGTCCAACTTTTTCCCTTTTCGTGTGTGTTCTCTTTGTTTTCTTATGGTTTAGGGTTAGAGATTTTTGTTTAGAAAATTTGTGTGTGAATTTGGTATGAGAAAAATTTAACATATTGCTAGAGTGAAGCAGATCTTGCATTTTTGAATAATTTTCAGGGTAGAGTAATATAAAGGACTGTTACTAGAGTTTATTGCAAACTTATTCGTGTGCTTTTAGAATAAATTACGTAACATGAAAGACATATGCTAAATTATTATCACCCTCTTTGTATTCTTTGGAAGGATTAATTGAATATGAAAGACTTTCATTGAAAATGTGATAAAGTAAGCTTACTTAGTATTTTCTTTGTATCGTTGAGGTTGAGGATTCAACCTTCGCTCATGAAAAGTAAATGGCGCCAGGTCAGCGTGGCTTGAGCTGTGACCCCCTTCTTTGCTTTTAATTAAATAAATTGAAATTTTAGTATTAAATTTAATGAATTACTATTTATGCTTATTATCAAATCAAAAATAAAATGAGTCTGAAGCTTCTTTCGCCCCCACGGAATCCCCCTATCCTGAGCTGTAAACAAAATTTTGGACTTATTTCTGTAAAAATCAAGAATGGCGGAGTTTTTCTTTTAAATTATTATCCTGAAGTTTGAGCATATGTTTTTCTCTTTGAGCGAAACTGGATTGGTGTCTAGCGCCCTACTTCTTATTTCAGGTAATTATAGCTTTTCTTTTCGTACGTTGTCGCCGAAGGTTTCGTAGCGGAGCTTTTTTCATTGTGTCCCACAATGCCAGAAGAGTCGTTATAATGTTGCATTTTATTTATATACTGTTTATCCTGAATTTTTTTAAAATTCTTCGCTCGGATTTCACTATACAAAATAGAATACTCGAAACTTTTATTTCATTTTAATTTGACCTTGATAAATCATTTGAGACATGCTTTGAACTTCCAGTTCTGTATATAATTTCATAATCTTACTTAAATGAAATTCTAGAGAGCATAATGCTAGTCTTCTTGCTGAATTTTTTGAATGATAATGGCATTTTAAAGCAACATGATCTATAATAAAATGAAATAAATATCCCTATAACTACAACCTAAATTTTCTTTTTTTCCAAAATACTACAAAACATTTCTGTTATAAGGCGCTATTACGAAATTTTACCCGTTTACATTTTATGTTAAGGCAGCTTCTATTCATTTATCGCTACCATCGGTATTAAGTTGAAATTAATTTGTTGATATGAAATTATGTATCACCCTCCATTAATAGATTTGAATAAATTTATCCTTGATTGATCACTGGGGTTATGAATGAATAAAATTTTATAATTTTTTTGGTAGAATTTTTTTAAAAAACATCTAAATGTAAAACAAGTACAACCAAAAATTTTTTTTCCGGAATTGATAAAAAAAATTTTTTTTTTAATAATATAAATAAATTTACATTATAAAAATAAATTAAAGTTTAACGTTTGTAATAAGGGTAAAGTTGAAAAATTCAACTAGTCCGAGAATAAAATTTGACGTTAACATATCGTCTGTGAGGAGAAGACAATGATTGGCCATCATCAGAAGCAAAGGGGGTATTTATATGAAGAAGCATGTACTTTCAGGAGCTGATATCGTATCACGTGATTAAATAAATATCGTAAAAAATAAATTATGATTTTAAATTAAGTATTACTGGGTTGCACAGGTGATTCGAAGTATGAATATCCTCTTTTTTGTTAATGTTAATAACAAAATGTAATGTAATGTAATTTTAATAAGACGTTTTTTCCAGGTAGACTTAAAATCAAGAATTTTAGTGTTAACCCAATAAAATTCATGGTTGCATATACAACGATGTACATTCATAACAAATTCGTTTTTCTTATTTTTTAAATGTTCACTTATACGCGTTTAAAACATTCTTTTAATTTCACCCACATAAGAAGCAGAGCAGTTTTTACAAGTAATTTTTTAACACCGTTGGTGTCTTCCCATTTTACAGTCTTATCTTTTCCTAGTCTTATAACAGATGATAAGGAGGGTTTTATCGATGGAATCGTTGATATGTTAAATTTGTAGATAAAACGAGAAGTTTTATCCAAAAGAAATTTAATGTATGGTAAACTGCCTTTTGCTTGACGGGCCAGTAATAGGTTTCGCGCAGAATTATCATGGTTAGGACAAAAATTCAATTTTTATTTACGAATTTCAATTTGCTGTTTAATAAAATTTATTGTATAATAATTGTTCAGCAATATTTAGGTAATAATTTTTAAATTTGAGAGTGGAATTTTTTTGTGCAATAACATCACTGCCCTGACAACAAGGTTGAATACGATGTTATTTTTTAATTGGGTTGGATGAACTGAAAAATAGTCAATCGTTCTGCCTGATAAAGAGGGTTTTTGGTACCAGTTAGTAATAATGTTATTAGTATCTCTCATAAGAGAAATATCTAAAAAATTAAGCATATTATTTTCTTCAAGATCAAAGGTAAACTGTAAATTATTATTGTAAGAATTGAAAATGTGAGTAATTAATTGAATATGATCCCTCTTGATATTGTATTTATGTGGAGAATTCCTGAAATAACATTCAAGAACATAACGACCAAATTTGGACAACCACCACAAAATTTTCCTATTAGAATTTGAAAAAAAAACATTTTTCCCCCCCCCCCCCCTTTTCTCCTAAAAAAGAAAAAAAGAAAAGAAAATTATTCCTCTTTACTTTAGACAAAAATCAAAAGGAGGAAAGGAAAATGAGAAGGCAACCAACCAAATCCCCTTCCTTCCCTTTTTTATTTCTTTCGTCCTCTTTATTCCCACCCTTATCAAATCTTTTATTTGTTTATTGTATTTTGCTTTTAATTGTTTCAAACAACTATTTTCCAGATCATCCATAACCATATCAGCAAGTAAAGGTGCAATGGGTGAACCCATCGGAGTACCATTAGTTTCTTGTTAAATATTATCATTGAAAACGAAATAAATATTGTCTTACAGAAATTTTATACAACTTCTTGTATCATCGAAAGGGATTTTGCAATAACTTTGAATATCGTGAAATCTTCTCTCAAGGTTCTCCATCACTAACGAATAAGGGACATTAGTAAATAAAGAACTGACATCTAAGGACATAAAAATGTGGTCACTATCTATTACTAAATTATTTAATTTTTCTTTCAAATCAAGGCTATTTTTAATATTTGAATTAGGAGTTTTTATACTATCTTTTAGATCATTATATATAACTTTAGCTAAAACATGAGTTGGACTATTTATCAATTAAATTATAGTACGAAATGGTATGTCCTTCTTATGTATTTTAGGCAAAACTTAACCTTTAGCTATTGTAGCGTTAGTTAAAATTAAATAATTGTTATGACACTTAAAATGTAACAAATTATTATTGTTCAAATCTTTTAATATTCTTGAGGTATTCTCTTGTAATTTCTTAAGGGGGTTATTATTGATTCTTATATAAGTATTAGAATCTAGTAATAGGCAGTGCATTTTTTTTAAATAATCTATTTTGTTCATGCAAATTGTTAGATTTCCCTTATCTGCAATTGTAAAAAGGATATCTAAATTTTTTTTTGGATAAACGATTTTGTTGCTTTTAATTTTTTGGCAAAATAACTTTCTTCGACAGAGATGTGAGGGTCTTGATTCTTAACATTACATATATTATTCGTCACATTATTCCTTATTTTGTTTTTAATGGAATCATTTATGTCTAAAGATTTTAGTGATAATAATTTGTTACAATTAAAATACCATAACAATGATTTAACTTTAGCTAAGACTACAATAGCTAAAGGTTACGGTTCGCCTAAAATTCATAAGAAGGACATATCACTTCATCCTATAATTTCCTTGGTAAATGTCCAACTCATGTTTTAGCTAAAGTTATACATAATTATCTAAAAAAATGGTATAAAAATTCCTAATTCGAACATTAAAAATAGCCTTCATTTGAAAGAAGAAGATAGGTAGGGAGAGTTCCTGAACAATTTTTTCCGTACGAATAGGAAACTTACAGATAGAGCACAGAAGGCTTTAAGATTGGTTTCGCTCCTTGTGCTGACTAACGAATCACAGTTTTGAAGTATCCGATCCATACTATTAATATTGGAAATCAAGACATAAAAATCATGGGAATGGAACTTTTCAGCCCAAAAAATATGAAATAGTAGATGATATGATATATGATACTATAATATTAGGCTATTTAATACCTGCTATTCCCGGAATTAAAGTTTTTTACCCCAAAATAATATGTATTAAATGTTTTATCCCAATGGTACGTCATTGAAAATTTCCAAGATCTGCAACCAATCTCGTGATATTATAACAATTCTTGGTAAACCAAATTCCATCCTGATGACGTCGTCGTCCATTCCTAGGACCCTTATATATGTGAAGTATATTAATTAAACGTTCTATTATGATATTTGCCGACAGAGGCGTCATATTTTATATAATGTTAAACAATTCTCGGTAAACAAAATTTCATTCTGATGACGTCACCGTCGATTCCTGGAATCCTTATCTATGTGAACTAAATTAATTTAACGTTCTCTTTTGATATTTCCCGACAGGGGCGTCATATTTCATATAATGTTAAACAATTCGCGGTAAACAAAATTCCATTCTGATGAAGTTATCATGATTCCTGGAATGCTTATCTATGTGAACTAAATTGAGTAAACGTTTAAAGTCGTATTATTTTTTTTCCTCATCTTAATTATTGCATCATATGGTGAAATTCTAAGCAAAATTCTACAGAAATTTGGTAGAGGGAGGGTAAGCGTCTATAAGAGGAGGCCAGTTCTGCTCTTTCTTCAGTTTGTTGTCAGATGCCAGATTGTGAAGAAGAATAGCAACAAGAGCTAAAAAGCCGTTTAAACGTATTCCTAAAGAACATTCAAGAGCTAAAACAAGTCGTTCAAGTGCGAACCAATTCACAAACTCTAACAAGAAAATTTAAAAGTGTGAATCTTGAAGATCACAAACAGTGAAGGAGAAGAAAAAAACGGATTTCCTAGAATTATTCAAAACCGCTCGCTGTGAAGAATTTCTTCCAACAAATAAGCGGACAGAGCTGACAGAAGTTAACAAGAGGTACGAAATAACGGACATTAAGTAAGCTAAAACAAAATATGGAACGAGAACGCTTGTAATCATAGAAAACAAATTCTTCATTTTTCTACCTCGAAGTATTGCAAAACTGTGTGAAGAGGATAAAAATTTGTTTATGCAAATGAAGGAAACCTGTGAAGATCAGCATCTTGAAATGGTGAATTTGGGTGGACGCTTCAACTCCATTGAATTTGTTCAAAGAAATGTATAAGTGTGTACAGTTTTTCAATTATCGCTCAGTCTGTGAAAACATTCAGTGAGATTTTCATCATGCCTCATACACCACGAAATCAAATGTTACATGCGACCACATACAACCTAAATTCATCACTCACAAAAGAAATTATTGTCTGTGCTGAATTAAATAAAAAATGGAAAGATCGCCTCAGCAGTGAAACTGCAGGCCACGCATTCTCGTGCAAGTATAACCCTAAATCTTGAAGAATGGAAATTATTTAAAAGTTACTTCAACCTGTTGACAAATATTATCCATTTGTACTACAAGAAACAACGTTTGCTGTTCTTCAGGAAGTCAGCCCTTATATCGACCGGTATCTTCTGCAACAGATTGTTATGCCATTTCAACGTACAAAGGAGGTCATCATTGAAACCATTGCCGAGAGAGTCTGGCGTAAAGTGAAATCATCATGTGTGAAAAGCGTAAAATCTTATATACGAAAAAACTATACAAGTTTAAAGAGTAGAGCAATAAAAAAACTTATATTCACTAATCTCATGCAATTTGAAAGTCTGTTTCTTGAAATGATTACTTTTTATAATCAGAATGTTTGTGAAGAAGTGATTGAGAAATTACCATAACTCAGGTGTGTGAAGGGTACCTTTATAAATTAAAAATGTCACGTATTTTGTTGGCAAGAAAAATCTTAATAAATGTAATTTAAACCAAATTCGCCTTTTTCATTTACTAGAATAAGGGCAGGTAGATGTGTAAGTAAGAAAGATATATTTGTTTGAAAATAATCAACTTTATTCAGAAAAAAACTTAAAATTAATACAAAAGATACTTACAAGCTAGACTAATCTATCCAACTATTACGAGAGTCGTCGAAACGTAATCATTTTACAAACAGCTTATTTCCATGTTTTTCAGTACTTTTCTACAGGGTAAATGTCTGGATTTATAACTCTACCCAGTTCTTGTTCATAAAAACTGCTTGCAATAGCTTTACCTTGATAATACTAAAGCATATACGTCACTGGTTCGGTATTCTTAACATGACTTATTGTAAATATTTCAGTTGTCTAATTTGGTGTGTAGCCTTTCTTAAAAACGTCCTTAAATTTATTTATACGTACTTTGTCACCAACTTTATATATGGCATCCTCAACTGTTTGTTTCACATAATAATTTTTGTACACGTTCAAAAAAATTTTTCCTTATTTTTTTTAGTAACATCTTTTGGTTTCATTCTAATAGTCTGGTGTTCAGTATAGTTGTAAAATAAAACTAAACCTTTCAAAATATCTATCCACTTATAGTTACCATGTAAGCTA
Organism: Belonocnema kinseyi; assembly: GCF_010883055.1. NCBI lineage: Eukaryota > Metazoa > Arthropoda > Insecta > Hymenoptera > Cynipidae > Belonocnema > Belonocnema kinseyi. The sequence goes on from NC_046663.1 coordinate 141,887,348, forward strand.
AATGTCATACACATTTTATTCTTCAAAGTAAGATTAAATCGTTCGCAAATGGACGCTTTTAAGTTACTAAATGTCGAGTACAAATTTATCTCGTATCGCTTTATAAGATTTTTAAAATGTAATTTGTAAAATTCTTTGCATCTATCAACATGTAAATTTTTTGGTACTCGTCCTTTGTCGAGAATAGATTTCTGAATTGCGATCCACCAGTTCTTGAGTTGAATCCACATCAACTTTCAAAATATGTAAACTTTTATAAGTGGAAGTTTCTAGAGTTTCAATCATCATGTTATTGTTAACAATATCAGTTCCTTTCAGGACCTCGATTTACCATCTAAGGTCGCTTAATATGACGTCCGAACGCATCAATACTCATTTTGCACATGACCAGAATATTGAACAAGCACTGATTAATAAATTATTCCAGCCTCTTGTAACTCTTCAATAATTGACATAATTTCATTTGTATCACTTAGATTTCCCGCTGCTTGAGATGCTGACAGTAAAAGCAATCTATCAACTAATTCTTTTGGATCATCCCAATAAATGTAGTCTAATTTATTAGCCTCTGTACCGACCATATATTTTGGAATTAAACCATTGTCCATTGAAGAGCGTTTTCAATTTGTTTATTGTTAGTTTTAAAAGGCGAAAGGGAAATTAGTTTTTTTCATAAAAGTTGTATATTTGAAAGATTTATCATCACCAAAATCCTGATCAACTCTATAATGTTTTCGATGCAAATTTGTTGAAATTGCAATATTTTTATAATTTTCAAGGTCTTCATTATTTATAACAGTAGTATTTGGTATCTTTTTAAACAAAAGTTCAAGCAAACCAACAGTCTTTGGATAACTTACAGTGCCTATATTAATAAGATTTTTAAGGAAACTTATCGCAGAATCTCCAATCATTAGTATTTCTATAATTTTCGTACACCATAAAATTGATCTATATCTCTCCTTCTCTCTCCCAACTTTTGAAGACAATCAACTGCTATATTATTTGATGAAAAGGGAACTGGTGTTTCTAAATCCTCGGAAGCCTCAGCATCGCATGCTGACAAGAATGAAGTTTCATCATCATCTTGATCATTTTGCTCTTCACCTTCATTTCGAAACTCTTGCTGAAATTCTTCTTTAGATTCACTCTTCATTTCATTTTTCATTTTATTCTTGACTTCATTTCCGATGGGATCAATTTTTTTACAGTATCGAAACTATTAACTATTTTCTCGAGTGGTGTAATAATGAGCTTAAAGGTATCATTTAATGTCTGATCAACTGTTTCTTTACCCAACTATAGTAATCTATGCTTTGTCGAATCGCTTCACTAGCCTTAGCAATTTCATACAAAACATGTTTTTGCTTATAAAAGCACTCCTCACGTGTAGAAATGTTAATACCGCAATTCTCAAAGAGTAACTGTCTCTATGTAGTCATTACGTACATATTTATTGATTTTATAGATTCACAAAACAGTCAAAACCTTTTCTATATTTACCTTGATTCAGATTTCTATCCTTATCAATTACAACAAATCCATTCTTATCATCATACCAGCAAGTTACACACAACTTTTTAAATTGTGAATAAGGAATGTCACTATTCACATGATCATCATATATATGCTTCAGATTCATCTCATCTTGTTTAAACAATACAAGCAAATTAACATTATCGCGTATAAGATGTTTCGGAATACGAGCATATGTCTGACTCAAATAGAAACAGTCAACGTCCTTGTGTCTATCCATTGAAAAAAATTCTTTTAAATTATCTTGATTTTCACAGGCTACATCATCAAATACAAACATTGAATTGGAATTACCTTCATTTTGTATTACAACATCATCATGCTCACTGAAAGGATAGTACTCAATACCAGCTACTGAGTTTAGAACTTTTTCTAAAAATTTGTATTTTGGTTGATTTATAAATTTAGAGTAAAAATAAACATTTTTAAATCTCAATCCATTTGAGTGAATTAATAGAGCCAACAAAGCATTTGTCTTTCCACAGTTAGAAGGTCCACAAAATATTGCTCGTACACTGTTTGGTAGCAAATGTCCATGCTGTTTTTCTTTTTTCTCATGTTGTACAAGCGAATCGAAATTAACGAAGGATAGCTTTACAGGTTGTGCTTCAAACTGCATCTTGACTATGACTGAGTGGAAAACTATAAATGTCAGGTTTATATAGGTTCAGTCTTTAGTGTTAAAATATCTCTCAAACAGATATGATCGTTCACGATGACAAACCTACAGTCAATCGTAAGCGATCCTCAAAAGAGGCAACACGTTGCAAAGGTCTGTTGAATAAAATTATTAATAATCTTCCTGTACATTTGCATATACCTGGATACCAGTACTATGTACCAGGCACGAAATTTAGAAAACGAATTGCTCGAAGTGATCCTAGAATCAAACCTCTTGACGCTGCTTGTAAGAAGCACGATATAGCCTACACACATAATAGAGAAAATATAGAGGCTAAAAACTCGGCTGATAGTGTATTAGCTGAAGAAGCTTGGAAACGTATCTTTGCTCAGGACGCAGGCTTAAGTGAAAATATAGCTGCTTGGGGAATAACTAATGCAATGAAAGTTAAATCAAAATTTGGTATGGAACTTAAAAAATAAAAGGTCTAACACCACACTAAAAAAAATAGTTACAGCAGCCAAAAAAGCAATGATACCAAGTAATGATGCTCAAACTGTTATTAAATCTGCTCTCAGAGGTGCATGCTCAGCTGTAAAAAAGACTGGTGGAAAAAGAAATGTAAAGAAACCTGGAATTTTACCAGTCCCAAAGAAATTGAGTGGCTTGCTACCCTTTCTTATGCCCATCTTTGCCGGTCGAAATGCTACTGGGGCGCTAGCTGGTAGAGCTGCGGGAAGAGCTAAAGCTGTTAATGATTCAAATAATGCAAAACGAAATCTTGAAAAAGGAGAACATCATAATGAAGCAATGGAAGCCATTGCTGTGGGAAAAAGTCTTTATTTGAACCCGTATAAAGGAGGATTAGGACTTCATCTAAAACCGTATAATCAAGGAGGAGGACTTAAGTGCAAATAAAAAAACTTAAAGTGACGCTACCACACCGAGCATTAACCGATGCAGATTTACTTAAATTCATAAAATCTTTAAAAATTAAACCTTTTATAGGTGTTTTTATGCAAAATAAATTACCAAACTGTGGGCCACGTAAATGTGAAAGTGCTGTTGTTAACCTTGCTGATAAAAACAATTTAGGAACTAATTGGGTTGCGTAAAAAAATTTTAATAGTAAAATAATTTATTTTGATAGCTTTTGTAACCTCAGGCCACCTTTGGATCACTTTAAGTATCCAAGTGTTGGTAGCGTAAAATATAATCATGAAAGGTCTCAAAATTATGACACATTTGTGCGTGGACATCCATGCCTTATATTTTTATGCAATCAATTAAAATGTGAAACTATGTATAATATATATAAAGGTAGAGACTAACGATTTCAAGTCAGTCAAAGGCTAGCCATCACGCAGTGGTCAAAAATCATGAAAAGTTGGCCATAATGAAAAAAAAATTTTTTTCACTATTCGAAAATTTCAGTATCAGTAGTGGTAACCCTAGCTTCGTTTAAGATTGTTCGTTAAGAACACATGTTGCTAGAACCAACTTCAGCCTCTCTGTTTCATAAACGTCAAACGTGTCAAAAAGTCAAACACGTCGCAATAAATAAAACCAGTTTTACAAAAGTTCACAGTTTTTGAATAGAGAGACCAATTTGGATGCCACAGCATGGATTGTTCATGCAAATGTAAGTACTTTCAGCTATACAAACTATCAAAGTTCTTGACAAAGATAAATATGAAATATGTTTAAGTAATTGGCTGCAGTTTTCAAATGTTGACGCTAAACTTACGCTGATAAAAACAAAGTTTAGAAAAAAGTATTGATAGATCGGGCCCTATTCTTTTATCTCAATAATAAATAACGAACTCCTGAAAAACATATCAAAAATTGAGCTGCCGTAAGTTGCCGGTTTGCGCTCGGGGAATTTTTTTTTATGAAACTTACAGTTACGCTCATAAATGCCCGTTATACAGTGCACCGAGTATATACTTTCTTATTTAAAATTTTTGTTTTTTCAATATATAAAAGTATTTTGTCGACTGTATCCAAATGTATTTGTTAAATAAGCGGAAAAATCATAATAATTTGCAAAATATTTATCTGTTTATAAAGTGCAGGTTTCCAATGAAAATTTATGACGAAAATATAAGATTATCATATCAATATATTAAATAATGTTTTGAAAATATTTAAATATAAATTGAACACGACTGTGTGGGAATGAAAAAACAAGTGTCGAATTACATTCGACACATTTAAATATACAAAAAGCGTTCCTTTCATTGATTGCAACTTTCAGTAATTTCGATGACATTTTTTTTCTATATACTAAACATGAGAACACAAAAGAACTCATTTGTTTAACACGGAGTAAATTGTTACGACTCATGACTCCGGGCCAAAGGAAACGCGTGTGCTGCGAAACTGGTGAAAGATGTTACAGCGGGAAGCCCTTCAGAAGCATCAAATTACAAGAAATATCTTTAACAGAATTCCGAAGAAACTCTCTCTGCAGTTGAAGGCGTTGTACTCATAATTGGAAATAATTTATCTAAATCTCAGTATATTGGCATAAGATCTGTCAGTGTTCGAAAAAATTGTACTTTGTTTCCCCCCTACTATCAGATTTCAGAGGCTAAAAAAAGATGTTATCCTTCAACAGCGGAAGTTATCGTTACCGAATCTAGCGCAAAAATTTCATTGAAATCAATATTAGATCACATAGTAGAACGTTTGTTGTTAGTGGAAACTAATGTTCTCAAAACCCTACCTTGAGATAAAAAAATTAAGTTTCAGTTGTTCTGCAAAAGGAGATGTGATGGTACTTCAGGGCAGAGTACATTTGAACAAAAGTTTCATGACGATGATGGAACTAAAACTGATGCCAGCATATTTGTTACTTGCCTTTTATCATTGCAGCTTCTTTTTACGATTGAAAATGATAGTAATACCAAGGTTCTGTCGAAAAATCCACGCCCCTCATCTCCTAGATTTTGCAGACCGATAAAATTATAATTCTTGCATGAAACTGCCGAAGCAACGAGAGCACAAGTTGATCACATAAAAGATCAAGAGAAAAATGTGCAGCCTTTTCAAACAATTTTCAAAAGTAAACAAGTAAATGTTACTTACAAAATCGCACTTACAATGATTGAAGGAAAAGTTTGTAATTCCTTACCAAATACAACTTCTGCTCAACGTTGCTTTCTGTGCAAATGTACATCAAAATAGTTTAACAAAATCGATGAAATGGCGCAAAAAAAATTATTCACAGAACATTTAGAACTCGGTATTTCATCATTACATGCGTGGATTCGTTTCTTCGAGTGCCTGCTGCATATTTCGTAAAAGTTAGATTTGAAAAGTTAGCAATGTCGAAAAGACGACAAAGCTCAAATGGAAGCTCGAGAAAAAAATGCAAACTGATTTTCGGCAGCAATTAGGACTCCTAGTAGATGTCCCAAAACAGGGATATGGGAGCTCGAATGATGGAAATACGGCGCGCCGTTTTTTCAAAAACTCTCAAGTCTCGGCGTCAATTACCGGAATCCTTGTAGCCTATAGGAAAAATTTCTGAAGAGGTCCAGGAATCTTGTTATAAATTAATCAAAAAGTTCCGCCAGGATTTCAGTCGAAAATATAGCAGAGAAAAAACTATGGAGGACGTTTTTCGTAGACTGTTAATCAATTTTGGTCCTCTTATTTCAAGCCGGCGGAAACTGCAGCCAAAAAAATGAGATCATTGTCGCCTGAAGCAATCGAATTGTTAAAAGAGCCTTCGCTCGAAATCAGAAATGTGCTAGCTTCATCGGCAGAGGAAGTAGTCTGCAGTGACACTGAAAATGAAAGAGATTAAATTGTAGTTCTTTCTATTGTATTTTGTGGATTTTAAACTATTCAGACAGTTTTATAAATAAATTGATTTACTATTGCATTATGTGTATTGCATTATGTGTACTATTGCATTTTGTGTATTTATCACAATTTTTCACTGTTCTGTATTAACAGTTTATTTCTCGTAAAAGAAATATCGCATTCGTGATACACAGTCTTATAACACCCTAAAAGAGACATTTTGTCCTAAAAAGATTTATTAAAACACAAAATTCATACGCCATTTTGTATCCACCATTTTGAATACACTATTTACTTTATTAGAAATTACACAAAATTCATGTCCTTCTTTTTATACCACTGTCTATACTTATTACATTACTCCTAAAACACTCGAAGAAATTTCTCATAAAATAGTTACATTTAACCTTTATGGCCAGTTTGTTGGTTTTTTACGGGATACATAACCTTTGTCCGCCATTTTGTACTCACCATTTTATTTTTTCGTAGGGCCATAATAATATCAAGATTAAATTGCGCTCCCAGAAACCTGCAAATCGCAATTTTCATTCGAGTAAAATTGAATTGCATTAATATGAGCCACTATCGGGCACTTCTTCGATCTTAGAAAATCAGTATTTTCCTCCAATTGAGTTGTCTTCAAACAAATGATACGATCTTGGTCTTGTTGAATTTCTAACCTTCAAATCAATTCCTAATGTAGACATTGGTCCAAATAAATTCTACGTGGGTAAAGAAATAATTGAAATGCGTACAGAAAGTTATGAAATAGGTGATATACAGTGCTATCTACAGAATGCTTCAGTAAAAAAGGTAATTGAAATTCATATTAATCCTAATAATAATACACGACGAAGTGAAATATATTGCAATCGAGATATAAATTTTGAAAAATCAGACTTAATTGCAAGTTTATTAGGATTTACACCAAGAATATTGGAACTCAATAAACATCATGAATCTGACCAACCAGTATCCATAATTAAAATAAATGCTCTTAGAATTGAACGTAACATAAATACAGGATCTTACATCAATGGTCAAAAAGTGCACACTATTCATGAATTTTTTCCCGTTCTACCGCCAGGATATAAATTAGTGGAAGTCCTATCGCACATTATTTACTTGCCGATCGCCATCAAGACAATAAATCATATACAACTCCGTATAGTTGATCCAGAAGGACAATTTGGTTAATTTTCGTGGAGAACTTATAACACTCAGACTGTACATCAAGTCTTTATGATAATGGGTATGGTTTTCAATAAAAAGGTTGGATTCAGCTAAAATACTTTAGTACGATGGAGCGAGAGCATCAGTCGACAACAAGCTGTCAAAGGGATAACACCTCAAAACGTGCTTCTGCTGAAAAGGCTGGTTTTCGAGGTCACGCCACTCACAAAAAGAAGAGAATAAAAAGATTCAACACTTTTTGTGCTTGCATTTGTATATTCGTATATCGAAGTTTAATTTTTTGTCATAGAGGGGGAAATTTTAAATATTGAAACCCCATCATTTTCAACGAATCAATCGCTCATTGTGAAGTACAGTCATACCAGTCATATGCTTCATCAAGCTTCAATAATAGTGATGAGATTAGAATTGCAGTTCAAAATCAAGATCATTGTCTCCTGCCGAGCTGAAGTTCACTACACATACATGGAAGAATCTTAAGAACTGATGGAGCACCAGTGACAAGCACAATTTTCGTTTCTAATTCCATCTCTCATTTGTTTGAAGAAGCAAGATATGAAATCAATGCAATGGAAATTGATAGAAATACAAAAGGTTGGTCTCACTAGTCTCATGGACAATTATGTATCTCTAAATCCTGGACAATCACTTTACATACAGAATACTGGTTGGCTTGAAATAAATGATAATAATCAGTCACTAACCATCGCCACTGTTTACTTAGTTACACTAATTACTAATGATCACAAAATCATTGTCAATGCAAAATATGAACTTATTTTGACAAGATCAAAAGTTGATGCAATTGCCGTCTTGCAAGCAGACCCCATTGAGACGTATAAAATTGAAATTAATAAAATAGAGTGGTTATTTCCAAGTGTTAGATTTTGTGAGATTCACGAAAATTTCAGTTAATAAAATATATTGAAAAAGATTCACCTATTTCAATAAGTTATCGAACTTGGGAACTGTATGAATATCCTCTACTTCCAACTAGTTTAAACCATGTTTGGACTGTAAAAACAACAATATAATTGGAAAAACAAAAATTTGTTGTACTTTTATTTTAAACAAACAGAAAAAATAATACTATTAGAAGCTCTAGCAACTTTGATCATTGCAATTTGACTAATGTAAAATTACTTTTAAATTATCAGTGGTATCCTTATAGTCATTTGAATCTTGATATTAATCGAAATCGGTATGCTCTTCTTTATGAAATGTATACAAACTTCCAAGCTAATTACTATGGTAAAGAACCGCAACCATTCCTGTCGAGAGGAGAATTGATAAAGTATGCACCTCGAGTAGTAATTGACTGTTCTAAGCAAAATTAGTCTTTGTAATACGGACCAGTTGACGTTCGATTAGAATTTCAAACTAGTGAAAATTTTCCTGCTCAAACAACGGCATATTGCTTAATTTTACTTAATTGTATACTTAATTGTAAACCAATAAGTGGCGTATTGAAAAATTTGGTATAAAAACTACTGTACGCAAGTAGAAATAG
>NC_046663.1:141896122-141909001 GCF_010883055.1 Belonocnema kinseyi
TCTTTAATTTTTAGGTATAATGCACTGTTTTTTATTGCCAATAAAAAACTTTTGAATGAAAAGAAAATTATGTTGTTTTTTCAGAGTTCCTTATCCCTATAATAATAATAATAATAATAGATTATTAGAATAATAATAATAAGTGAAAATAAATCGTCTGCCTACACTAATAGCACATCTCGACAGTAAGGTTTTACCTACGTATTTGAACCTAGCACAAAATGCGTTAGAGGTGCAAACTCTTGTATACTGTGCAGCTGTAGCAACCGTTAGAACGTTGGGCTGAAAAACTAGGCCTGCAAATGCAGTTTTTGTTCCAGCAAGGGATCGAGATCCACCATGGAAGATCAGGTTGGATATGGATGTCAGCAAAGTAAGGTGCAAATTAGGTCGATTAACTCAATATAAAAAAGGAAAGAGAACCAGAAAGCTGATGAACCATGTTACTAAAATCATCCACCCTCGGCACATCGAGACAATAACACCAGAAATATTGGATGAAATTTTAGACTCTCAACGACAGAGACTTGATGTTCTTACTGCCAGACTGCGTCGGTACTTGAAAAGTAATGCACGAAGGCAACAAAACCAAAACTTTCAGACAGATGAAAGAAGGCTCTCTCGTGAACTGAGAGTAAAGCCAAATAACCACCAAGGCACCGAAGTCCTTCAATTGGAAGATATGACTAACTACTGGTCGGGCGTTTGGGGAAAAATGAACAGATGCAATTTGGACACTGCGTGGTTCAAACTGGAGGAAGCAAGGGCAAGCAATAGCCCAGAAATGTATCTGAAAAACATCACAGCTTTGGATGTTTCGGTTGCCTTGAAGAGGGCAAGTAATTGGAAAGCTCCAGGTCCGGACATGGTGCACAACTTCCGGTACAAGTTCCTGACGAGTGTGCATCTTGCGTTGACAAGGTGTTTTCAGAAGATCATTGAGCACCCAGATTTGATGCCAGGTTTTATTCTCCAAGGTACTACGTATATGATACCAAAAAAACCAGACGCTCAAAAACCATCTGACTTTTGAGCGATAGCCTGTCTTCCAACAATTTATAAATGTCTTGCAGATATCGTTGCAGATAAGGTATATTCTCATTGTGACAAGAATGACATTCTTACAGAAGAACAAAAAGGATGTTGTAAAAACTCACGAGGCTGTAAAGATATAGTCACTATAGACGCAGTTGCCATGACTCAAGCTCGTAAGCACCAAAGGAACTTACACATGGCATACATTGACTACAAGCAAGCATTTCCTTCCGTTCCGCATGACTATTTTCTTGAAGTCTTAAAACTTTGCAAAACCTGTCCACGCATTATTGAATTTCTAAGCCATGCGATGAGGCTCTGGGGTACAAGAATCAGGTATTTTGATCATGGACAACCAAGGATAACTGGATAAATACGCTTTACGACGGGTATATTTCAATGAGACTCCTTCGGCGCACTATGGTTCTGTTTAGCATTGAATCCATTGAGCAAAACACTAAACAGCATGTCTCATGGGTTCATAATTCATGATAATGAGGATGGTCATCAAGTGACCCATCTTCTTTACATGGATGGCCTGAAGCTGTACGCTAGTTCAGGCCAGAAACTGCAGCAAGTGATTGATGTGACAAAGCAGTTTTCCAATGATATCCACATGGAGTTCGAAATAGATAAATGCAGAACAGTGCATTTAATCAGAGGGGAATTAGGGACCGCAGAGTTAGAGAACTAGTTCGAAAATGACACCGAGGCAATAACTGCAGGCGAATCATATAAATATCTGGGTATTCTTGAATCTAAGGGTATTCAACATACGATAGTTAAGACAAGCCTAATGACTGCTTTTACTACGAGACTCAGATTAATTATGAATAGTTTTCTCAACTCGGCAAACAAAATCAAGTCGATCAACACATATGCCATCCTTGTCCTCACGTACTCCTTCGGGCTCATAAAATAATCTAACACCGACCTTGAAAAGTTAAAAAAAATTTTTCGCGTAGAAATGACGAAGCACCGAATGGACCACAGAAATTCAGCGATTGAAAGCGTAGTTCTACCGCGACATTCAGGGGGTAGGGGCGTTGTAGAGGTTAAATAATTATGTGAGTCACAAGTTATACAGTTACGAGACTATTTTAACAGCAAACGAAATGTTGCGCTTTACAGAACCATCTGCCAAGCGGATCTTGAATACACGCCCTTAAATTTGTCCTCAGATAGGGCCTTGAATATCAGGGCAGAAACCATAGAGGAAGTAGAAATACAATGGAGGCAGAAAGCCATCCATGGCGAGCACCCCAACAAGTTAGATCAAAGTGAAGAGGATAGTGAAGCATCTAATACTTGGCTAAGAAAGGGTGTTCTGTATCCAGAGACGGAATGATTCGTCATTGCAATACAGGACAAGGTTGTCAGCACCAGGAATTATCGCAAACACGTGTTACATCAAGACGTCATTGACGTCCAAACGGATCATTACATCCGGGCCAATCGACCTGACATCGTGATGCGAGAAAAAAAAGGTGGAAAAGTCTACATCATCGACATTGCTTGTCCGCTTAACCGAAATTTGCAGTCAACCTACACAACCAAGATCCACAAGTATAACGAGTTAAGGCATGAAGTAAAGACCATATGGAGGAATGTGAATCATGCATCCATTCATCCCATTGTGATTTCGGCTACAGGCAATGTGCACGCAAGATGCACTGAACATCTTGAACATTTAGGAGTCAGTAGGGTATTGGCAGCAGCTCATAAGGCGGTTTTATTAAACACCTGTCGCATTGTAAGAAACTTTCTTGATCATCAGGAAGCAAGCGACTAAAAATCCGTGGAGTGGCAGATGGTAGCTCTAAGAAAGCATCCAGAGGTGACTGTTGTCACCTCCAAGGCTCGTGGCCGCTCGTAATTTTATACCTACAACATCATCGCAGGAGGTTTTAACCATCGTATTAAATTATTTGAATCAAGTTATAACATTCTAATCTGATCAGTCACTTGACTTAGTCCGTGGCTATGATGTATCACCGGGTTTACCCGCGTAAATGTTTAATAAAGACACATAATAAGTGAGAATAGTAGATAAGCAAATGATTAGTTGGTAAACATCGTCGGAATTGGAATATTCGGTCTGCTGGATCAGGTTGCATTCAATAGCTACATCAATTTAAGAAAATGATTAGTATTGAATTTTTCAATTAGAAGTAAATTTGCTTAAAAAATGTTATTTTCAGGTTGCATTAAATAAAAAAAGAACAATTTAGATTCGATTAATTTTCTTTTATTTACAATGACTTCCAATTTACATATATACTTCTGTTGTTGCTATCTCCAATCATATATATTTTATTTACATTAATATGTAGATTATAGACTATATCTGCTACATCAAAGGTTATACACTAGTCCTAGGTCTCTCTCTCTCTCTCTCGCTATCTCTCACTCATCGACTAACATATCCACATCACTCATCATATTTATCACCTCGCTTGTTTCTACACACATATACAAGTTTTTTAGAATCGCTGTACATAATCTCAACTCTCCTTTGGGAATTGAATTCTTTTTTTTGGAAAATGCATATTAGTTTTTGTCAGCATCCATTGCCTCCCGTGATTGGATTTTGTAGCCCCATGGAAGTGTGTGGTTGTATGAGGTAGCAGCATCCTCTTATCATCTCGCCAGCTGAGGGCGATCTTGTTTTGCTCAATCGAGTGAACTTCATGTTTTCGGCATCGAATTAACCGTTGAACTCGAGTGAGAGTTTGATAATGTAGCAAAGTTTGCCTATAGTCCTCAGTCGTAATTGTCCTCAAAGTGCACCCTTTAATCCGTTTAGCTTTCTTTTTCTCCCCTTCTTCCCTTAAAACTTTATAAGAATACAATTTTGAAGTTAACCCTACAAATTCAGTTACAATTTTCCGGTTACATTCGTCCTTCATAAGTCCCAAAACTTTTTTGATTAGTAATTCAATTTCGTATACAATATTTGGTGTATAGTCTGAGGTGTCAAATTTATCGGAATCTTTTTTAATATACTCATAAATGTTTGGTTCTGTGGTGTAGTAAATGAAGCTCTCTGTGTAAGTGTAGAGTAATTTTGTCTTTTCGCCGAATGGGTAATTCATTTAATTATAATGAAAGTTGTTAATCATTATCTTTGATATGTCTAGAACTGTGAAGCCTCTATAGATGGGCTTATTGAATTTAATTTTGGTTTTCTCATTTCAATGATCACCATGACCTCACCAAATATAGTGCAGCTATGAAAATTTGCTTTGGCAATCAGAGCTTTATCACCCTATCTTCCCTCCCACTTTATCACTAATCTGACATCTTTGTGCTTCCTTACGTTCTCCATAGTTTTTCCGGAGACAGAGTTGTTCATGAGTTTGAAGAAATTTTTTCAGATTCATTTTTTGCTTTCTTTCTCAAATCTGTATTCAAATCAATATAGGTTTTTAGCCGTGGCTTTTTCTTCAATTCTAAAACTCGATGAATTTCAGCAAGCTTCATTCCTAATTTTCAACACTGTTTTAAGTTTTGATAATGGAGAACGTAATTCGTCTTTGATTTCAAATTGGTAATTAGTTTCGCGATTTTAGATGTTGGAAGAGGAGGTACAAAATGTTCTGGACATATTGGTAAGTCTTTATGCAAATCATGGAGTTCTTCAGGACATTAGAAATCTACTTCAAGGATATAACCTATTTCTGAATCGTCGGGAATGTTGGAAAAAATTGGTTCGTTTTCCAAATCAGTGAACCATTTAAAATTGCTATAGGGTAATGATCGGCTCATAGCTTTACCGCATTGATTGTTTATATCGAAATAAGTGATATAGGACTCGGGTACATTTTCATCAAAATTTGAACCCATGAATCTATTATTTGCTTTCGCATACCTATTGGATCACTGAGACACACCACCTCTTATTACTCCTTTAACAAGTAATAACATTTCTACATCTATTAATAGATGGAGTTTAATTCCAGTATACTTCAACATAGCATCGAAAGAAAGCCCTGGAGCTGTATAGTAGTGCAATCGATCCAAATTATAAGTTTCAATGCAACGACATCTAAAACTTTCAAAAATCTCCGATAAGAGAGAAACATCATTTTTCAGGTATAAATCTGAATATTCACCTAAATTTTTTAAGTTAAATTTTTGACACACCTTGCAGGCATGATTATAATCTTCATCTGAAATACCCTCATCATTTAATTTAGATTAAATTCCTCTCTTGCCGGCAGAGGACCTTTATCTAATTTTTGCCAATTATCAACATAATCACATGGAAATACACCTTTTCTTGATAATAATTCCAATTCATCATTATTTTTTGAATAATTTCTTGTAATCAATTTTTCATCATTGCTAAGATTTGAAGCTAATTTGAAGAGGCTACTTGGCATAAATCGAAAAGAGTCTATGAATGTGAGTTTAATTTGAGCCTTGGTAACTTACGTTACACCTGTCATGAGAAGGGTCACGGTATTTACCTGTAAAATGATCGTGAACCCGATGTTTAACATCATATTCGTTAAAATCTGGTTCGAAAATATGACAAACTTTTGCGTTTTGAAAATCATGCTCTTGCTTTAATGTTAAAAGTTCCATTGGCACTAGAATTTTAAAATAAAAATCTACTTTCTCAGCTAACTTTTTTAACTCATGGACAAACCACGCGATGAAGTCCTTTCCACGATAAACTTGAGGTTCAGATTGTGAATAGTCAAAGCTGCATTTTGTGCAATAAGCAACACTTGTAGGTATATGTTTCTAATAAGCATTTCCATGCATATTGGTAACTGGCTCTAACAAACACTCTGTATCAGCATATACTGCAAATTGAACCCTCTCTTTGTATTTATAATTTTTAAATTTAAAAATGTTATCCTCTTCTGTGGGGAGTATTAGTGTGCAATTATTATTCTGATTATCACAACCAGACCTATGTTTTTCAAGAGATTTCTCAAATTTAAAGTGACACAAACACCTGTCACGAAAGTAAGTGGAGCAATTATCTTTTTTTGGGGGATTTCACTAGTCTAGATAGATTTCTGAATAGAGCAAAATGATTAGCATTTTCAACCATGAGAAGGTGAATAGTAGGTTTTTCAGATTTTCCTTTGCTTAAAAAACTGCATAATTTCCTCTTTCTTACTGTATTTAGTAGACTCCAATCCGTATACATTTATACTTAAACCGTTCATTTCCTCAAATATTTGAATATCCTCAAGTGTAATTGGAAACTTGATGTGATTACATTTGAGTTCTGAATCATCAAGCTTAGGATAAGAACTAGTTCGATCAGAATAGGTTTCATCAGGATGAGCCCTGAATCTGATGTTTTTAAATCTTCAATTTCAACTTCAGACTGTTGACGAATTTTATCCTCAAACCCTCCACCAATATTCGTAGAAGTAAGAATAGGATTATTTTTAGTGCAGAAACGTTTTGCCTCGATTTTTTCCTACCCTCCCACTAATGCCTTGAAAATACGTGAAAATTCAACGCAAGCTTTGATATTAACTTCACTAATAATTGCATTCTTAATTCGCGGAATACATATGCGTTTACAATCATTCAAAAATTTATTAAAATCTTTATGAATTAAATTTTTTATAAGTCCTGTTCTTATTCGTGTTTGAAATTAACTTAATACATCGTCCCAACTCACCCTCTCACTCAGTTTCTTCAAAGCTTCACCCATACCAGTTCCTGTCTTGAGCAACTTCTTGAATTTTCTGATTGCAGTCTTCAGGTCACCAATTAACGTCATAATCGCATGTTTTGGCCCTCGGATAGTAGAATGTTCTTCCTCAATATTTTGTTTAATAACCGGGTGTTTTTAGTTCCCGTCCTCGTCCACAATCTAATTTCATCAGCTGCTGGGGATTGCTTCTCGAGTATAAGTTGATATCCCATCTTCATGATTTGTAGAACTTTTTTACATTATTCGAAATCTATTTTTAACATTAGGTGGAATCAGCGAACACTTATAGAAAAACTGTTTAAATTTCCAGTTATTTGAGGTTATGTAAGTCCTCTTATCAACTGATGACACTTATAGAAACGCTGCGTAGATTTCAAGTTATTTGAGGTTATGTAAGTCTTGTTATTAACTGATGACGCTTATAGAAACACTACAAAGATTTAAAGTTATTTGAGATGATGTGAGTCTTATTATTAACTGATGGAATCACCTAAATAATTGTACTTTGATATAGTTCGTAGAGCGTTTTATAGTTCAAACCTACTCGTGGATGCTTACCAGTACAGTGATAAAAAACAGAGAATGCACCGCTTATATGGTGCCAATATTAGTGAAATATAGCAACACTGTTTATATGAATTCCAGGAATCATTACGTCATCAGAATGAAATTTTGTTTACCGAGAAACGTGTTCGGACCTGCATAAAAAGCACGATATAATGCCTTATTTTATTAGTAATACATGTAACACGATATCATTTTGAAAGAAAACAATTCGCAGAATTCTTTGTAAATTGCTTCTCATTGCTTTTTCCATATCAAATTCCTTAAAACCTATAATCTAATTTCATCTCTGACTCATAGTGTCAGTGCACAACAAAGGCAGCCATAAGTAATTGATGGTGGTTGAAGATCTTGGAAATTTTCAATGACGCACCATTGGGATAAAACATTTAATACATATTATGTTGGGGGAAAAAATTTTTATTCCGGGAATATGAGATATTAAAAAGCCTAATATTGCAACAGCATGTATCATATCATCTCCTATTTCATATTTTTGGGCTAAAAAGTTTCCATTCGCATGATTTTTATGTATTGATTTCTAATATCGAGAGTGTGGATCGGATACTTGAAAACTGTGATTCGTTAGTCAGCCCAAGGAGCGAAACCAATCTTACAGCCTTCTGTGCTCTCGTCGCAAGTTTCCTATTCGTATGGAAAAAAGTAGTCCACAACTCTCCCTATCTATCTACTAAAAGAAAAATTAAAATTTTTAGTAATAGATAGTGACCACATTTTTATGCCCTTAGATGTCAGTTGTTTATTTACTAATGTTCCTTGTTCGTTGGTGATGGAGAACCTTGATAGAAGATTTCACGATATTCAAATTTATTGCATAATCCCTTTCGATATTATAATAAATTGTATAAAATTTCTGTATGACAATACTTATTTAGTTTTCAATGATAATATTTACCAACAAATTATTGGTACTCCGATGGGTTCATCCATTTCACCTTTACTTGCTGATATGGTTACGGATGATCTGGAAAATAGTTGTTTGAAAATCTTAAGAGAAAAATACAATATGCAGCTCCCCTTTTATTTTACATACGTGGATGACACGATCTTGTATGTCAATTAATTACTCACATTTTCAATTCTTACAATAATAATTTTCGATTTACCTTTGATCTTGAAGAAAATAATATTCTTCATTTTTTATATAATTCTCTTATGAGAGATAATAATAACATTATTACTAACTGGTACCAGAAACCCTCTTTATCAGGCAGAACGATTAACTATTTTTCAGGCAATCCAACTCAAGTAAAAAAGAACATCGAATTCAACCTTTTGACATTGCAATGATATCACACAAAAAATTTCACTCTCAAAATTCAAAAATTATTACCCAAAAATTGCTGAACAATGATTATCCAATAAATTTTATTAAACAATAAATTGAAATTCGTTAACAAAAATTGAATTTTGGTCCTAACCATAATAATTCTGCGCGAAAACAATTATTGGCCCGTAGACCAAAACTCAGTCTACCATACATAAAAAATTTCTTTGATAAGACTTCTCGTTTTCTCAAAAAAGTCAACATATCTACGATTCCATAGATAAAACCCTCCTTGCCATCTGTTATCAGGCTTGGCAAAGATAAGACTAAAATGGGAAGAAACCAACATTGTTTACAAAAATTCTTGTAAAAACTGCTCTGCTTCTTATGTAGGTGAAACCAAAAGAATGATAAAAACGCGTATAAATGATCATATAAATTATAAAAAAACGAATTTGTTATGAATTTACATCGCAGTATATATAACCATGAACTTCATTGGGCTAATACTTAAATTCTTGATTTTGAGTGCAATTGAAAAAAACGTCTTACTTTCGAAAATTTATATATTAAAAGCAACAAAAATCGCATTAACAAAAAAGAGGATATTCATACTTTGAATCACATGTAAAATCCATTTATACTTAATTTAAAATCATAATTTCTTGCTTACGATATTTATTTTGTCACGTGATACGATTTCAGCTCCTGAATGCACATGCTTCTTAATATAAATACTCCCTTTGCTTCTAATGAGGTCATTTAACCAATCTGACCAAACGTTGCAGAATAATTGTGAATTTTTATTCATTTATAACTCCAGTGAACAATCAAGAATATGTTAATGTAAAATTGAAATTAATTTGTAAAATCAGGGTAGGCTAAAATTAATGTTCGGTTATTCTGGCAATCAAGAAATTTTATTCTCATAATCCATTTTTAAACCTTGTAAGGAGCAGCACTATACAGCTCGAATCACATACACACACACGCGCACACACACTAAAACGTACATTGTGACTTCTACATTTTATTTAAACATACAAAACAAAACTTAAAAATTTTGTTCCCAATGGCTCTTAATTTATTTTTAAATGGCACCAGGCAAATGTCACTTTGCCACCTTGCAAGAAAACAATTTTAACCCACAAAAAGGTCACTGGTAGTCGTCGAATCAAATTTTCTGTTTGTTTAAATATATATTTTTTTAAATGCCCAAGCCCATTATTTTGATAGATTGGCGTAGGTACCTGAAAAACTTACTTAAGAAAGAGAAATCTGAGAGGTATTTTAATAAAACAAAACTAATCACTATTTCAATATGAATAAATTAAACAGGTTTATTTGGTATGTTCTTCTTCACACAACTAGTCCTCATAAGGAGAAATTAAACAAAAATAAAGGTGTTGCACCAGAAGTTCAATGATAAAAGAACTCTTCCCCTCCCCCTCCTTTTTTCACACCAGTATTATATTAAACATTTAATTAAATCAAATAGAATTAATAAAATGAGAAGAAACTAAACACTGAGTTTGCAAAATAGAAAGAGCTAACAAGTGAGTGAATTCCGCCCTAGAGCGAACAAGACACCACATGAAAACAATTTTACGTCTACTGACGCCAATTTGAGATCAAATATATTTAAACACTGGGAGATTATTCCCAAAAAAAATGAAAGCTGATAAAGCCGCCCACCTTTTTCCACAAGTTGATGAGCGAACTCCCATATGCAGCAATTCCGAATTAAGAACTCAGATCCCAAACTACTTAAATGATTCACCACTCTGTAGCGAAAACTGATGACACAAAGTCTCAATACAAACTTCCTCTCATGAGGCTCGAACGACAAAAGACAACGAGTTAGCTCGTCTCGGCAACACGCAGGCCGCCCAATCTCTCCCCTACTGCGCATGTGGACGCGATGTGTCTTCTGCGTTGTCGCAGTATTATGGCGTAATGAGGGAGATTTCAGGACACATAAGTCCAAGAGATGGTGACAGTGGTGCTGCAACGAATCCTGAACGGTGAGATTTGAATCACCCCAGATACAGGATTTGAAATGCGGAAATCTCATCCACATTCCACCCCCGGTGAACAACCTACGGTTGCGCCTGCCCCTGCGTGACTTCAACCCGCCTTTGTTCCTCGTTGTTCGTAGCACTGAACCTCGATGAAGAACGTTGCTCCAGGGAAAATCCACTCCCTCCTTCATCTCCCTCTCGTACTAGAAACTCCTTATGAAAAGCCCATTAGAGTGTGTTTTACAAAAATATAATTATAAAACATTTCAGCAAAAATAAAGAAAACGTTCAAAGAAATAAGATAATTTGGCCCTCGTTCAAGCCTCAATGGTCTGTTTTTAATCGCTATTTCCTCCAAGAGGGGAGGGGCCGTTTACAAATAAATAAAGCCAAAAACATATATAAAGTAATTTGCAGGTGAAACGTGCAACATTACACCACACACATATATATATGTATGTATGTATGTATGTATGTATATATATATATATATGTACATATATATATATATATATATAATTAAAAATTTGTCATAAGGACAACCGCAGGATTTCGCCGGGAGCGGGTGCTAATCTGGAAAATTGCATCCGCTCCCAGCGAAATCACGGTAAAATTTCAGCCACAACCACGTCTCACGACCGTCAGATAGGTGGTTACAGTCTGTAAAGAAATCAATACGACGATCCAGCAAAAGCCTCGTGCACCCTAAGAACACGGAGCGACCAAAGGACAACCGCCTTCTGCATTTTTCTCGCAAGTGTTTTAGCATATTTTTGACGCGCAGGGATGCTTTTTAGGCCATTAGCAAGTTAAAGCTTGGCACCTCCAAGAACGCTGATGATAAGGACTCAATTTCCCTAGGAGCATTTAGAGGAGCGATATTAAGGTTAATGCCGCAAGAGTGTCATAGATGGCAATAAAGCACTCTTAGTGCCACGTTGTGCCTTTGAATGTAGGTCGTTCCCGCGTGAATTAGACAACTAGATAGTATTTGGCCAAACGCTCGGGGTGTGCATGGCACGCCCTGCAGCTATGATCAGGAATGTCTTGGCTCAAAAATTGGCGCCGGTATGTTAAGGTAGAAATGAGACCATCTTGGCATGCAAAATTGAAATCCTCCGTACCAGACTTCAATCCGGGCGATTTAAGGAAAGCAAACGTTAGCTCACAAGACATTGACTGATCCTTCACATTTCTGTGAAAGATACCGTGCATCCTCTTATCGAGAAGCTGTTCACGAAAGTTTTCCTCTTGTGCTTTCTTAATCCGGGCTTTCAGGAGTGAGTACTCGAGATAGATAAGATTTTATCCATTTTGCTCACACCTAATACTGAAGTCAAGTTCGAATGTTTCAGCAGCCTCCTCCGCTGCTTTGTGTAGAAATGCTCCTTTGCCCACTTCTTCGTGATTCCTGACCATTTTAAGAAGAGGGTCTCTTCCATTTGCAACTCTATGTGCTGTACTCAGAATATTCCTGTTGTGAAGACATTCAAGACTCAATATTCCGCGACCCCCTTGACGGCGTGAGATGTACAGTCGCAGAACGGAAGACTTAAGATGCATGCTTTTGTTCATGTGCATAACCTTTCTTGTCCCGATATCAAGAGATCTGAGCTCGTTCTTCGTCCATGGAGCTACTCCAAATGAATAGAGTAATACCGGGACGGCAAGCATGTTCGTTGCAGATACTTTGTTCCTCGCCGACAGTTCGAAAGACCAAATATGTCGGATGAGACGTTTGTATCTGCTTCGGAGAGTATCCTTTATAGATGTCACATCCTGAATGCGGCTCTGTGGCACGCCCAGGTATGTATGATTCTCTCCAGCGCAAAGATGTCGTATGGTGCTTCTATCAACGAGCCTTTAAGATTTCCAAAAGACAGATGATAAGTCTATGGGATGTAGAATCAAAAGCTTTCCGATAATCAATCCAGGCCATCGACAGGTCACGCTGGTAGAATGCTGCATCTTTGCAGACACATCTATCGATGAGCAGGTTCTCCCGACATCCGGCTACGCCTTTCTTTGAGCCTCGTTGTTCATACATTTCTTGCCACACAGGTTCAATGGCCCGAACAATCCTATCATTTGGGATAGCTGTGAATATCTTATAAAGCGTGTTCAGACAAGTTATTGGCCTGTAGTTCTTTCAGTCAGCTAAGTTGCCTATTTTCGGCAGAAGTATTGTGCGCCCTTCCACCAACCAGTCTGGAATCGGCTCTTCCGACTTCAAATATGAGGTGAAAATACGGGCCAAATGCTGATGGGTTGAAGAAAACTTC
>NC_046663.1:141909101-141910509 GCF_010883055.1 Belonocnema kinseyi
ACACATAACTCCTTGAAGCTATTTATATTTTCTGAGCCTTCGTCCAGTCTATGCTGAACTTCGTAGACTTCTCTCCAAAATACTTCGACCTCTTCTGGTTTGAGTGGTTGTTCGACAGTAACTGGAAGGTCTTGGAAGAGTCGAGATGGGTCAGAGAGAAACTGTTGATTTTCTCTGATCCACCTCTCCCTCTGCTCTAGACTTCTCTTAGCGTCAGATAGTATCCGTATTCTCTCAACAATATGCTGCCTGATGGTCAGCAGCTTTGACTTGTTAAGTGTGTGATAACGAGTCCGGAGTTCGCGCGCGAACTTTCGAACCTCGGCGGTAAAATTCCTGCCAGATGTGATGTAGTCAATCACACATTGAATGCGGGACGCGTACTGTCTTGCCCAGCCTATCCTTATGGCAAGTTGATGCATTCGTCTTTTGGTCTTATGATCAGCCGTTGGTTTTGTTTTACGGTTCGCATCGGCCAAAGCTCTTGATGCATTATACACACAATAATTGATAGCCCAGAGGTCAGATTCACCGGAAAAATGTCCACGAAGCTCGTCATCCATTTCAGCCAGATCTTTAGGATTGAGAGAAACCTTGGTGTTGATTTTTCTCCGGGTCGTAAAGCATCGCTCTTCATCTATTCGATGCCTGCCCGTGGTTGGTGTTAGTGTCGCCTCTCTTTCTTTGTTGCCGGCTTGTTCTAGCTGTGGTAGAGTAGGCGTTCCGCTTACATAGCCCCTTTTACGGAGTAGTTCAGCATGGTTTTGCAGACGTTGCTGCGAAAAGTGCGATAGCTCAGGGTTTTCTCGCACCACAGAGCATGAAGCTATGCCATGTAACCCCGTTCACGGGCCACACTCGCATCGTAGCAGTCTAGCAAGTCGTGATTCAGTCGCTCCGTCCATCCAAAGGTCACGAGATCCCGCCGATCCATTGCATTGAATCCATTTTCATTGGCTTCCCCAGCTCTAGATTGGTCGACACTGTTGGCCGACCCATTGTCGGGTGCCCTGCGCGTTCTGTTGTTTTGAGCCGCACTTACTACAACTATGTTTGGTGTTGTCATTGTTGTTCCCACGAGAAGCTAGGGAAAAGGGTTCGTCCATCCTTGTAGAGCCCCGCATGCAAGGATAAGGCTGCGTACTCTAAGAGCTCGCCCGGTATCTCAGAGTTACCGTTCTAGACACCTCACCCAGGTGCCATTCAGCTTTCGGCACGGTTTTCACACCTTCGCTTGGGGGTTAATTCCTTCGGGACCACCCCTGGACAATTGTCCGCGACTGCCTATTTACTTTTGTAAACATATTCAGCAGAAATCCTAGGTATAGGGACCCTCTATCCGCAACCCGAGGACGCTTTCGGTGGCTTTGTCATAGGCCCTTCGGTTCGATTCTAGAGGAATCAAAAC
>NC_046663.1:141910609-141932667 GCF_010883055.1 Belonocnema kinseyi
GGTGCACCAATACCTAGCAGCCGACGTGAATTGCAACCACGCGAGCAACCGTGGTTATGATACACTAAGCAAAGTATGACGTCAAACCTCCTGGCCAAAGAGTACGTCAGCTCATAGACAACCTGCAACTGTAGCCGCTCATCGAGCGAAGGGTCACGCCGGCTCCAAGTTGACATACAGCAGGTTACGCTGAAGCCCCCCTCCCCCCTTGTCAATTTCCACTTACCCAACCGACCAGACACCAAGCGATTCCATTTAAATTTCATCGTGACCTACGAGATGGCCCATCTCCCTCCCCCCTCTCTCACTATCTCTATCACCTCCCGCACCGTATAGATTTCCGATCACCGAGAGAGACGTGCCTGGGCACAATGCTCGCCTCATTCGCCAACAATCCAGCTGCCCCCGACCAATCTAATCCACATCTTTTCACACACGCCCGTCCGCACCGTACTGGCGGTCACCTCTAAGAAACTGTCAGTCTGAAGCTAATCTATAGTTACAGTTAAAAATGTCAACTGTTCGCACACGCTCTTACTCACACACACTTGTCAAGCACACACCGACACACCATTTTGCCAATTGTGACCATTAAAATATCGTTTTTAGGTTTGTTATGTTCATAATCATAGGGCCTTAACCAACGTTAAATCTAGCCGGTCAAGATTGGTCGGTTAGGGCGACTTAATCGTCCTATAACATAAAAAGTGCAGTGTCATTGTGAAATATGGAGATTTTGGAAGAAGTTCTCAGGTCGTCGCATGATAGATTACAGATAACACTTTTAAAATAGAAGTACACACGAACAAAATATACATAAAGATTCAATTTTTTTAGGATAGAGTGGACACGAATGTGGCGACTATCTGATTAGCTAACCGCACCCTAGAGAAATGTGGTGGACCGCGCAACAGAAGAATCGAAGTTTAACTATAATGTTATCTTTACCTCATCGTCAGTTGAACAATGATTTAACCAAGGTTGGTGGAATCGGTACTAAATCTTTTATTTTTCTTATAAATTGTTCACCTATGTCATAATGAGTTATACCGGTGTCAACTAACACTCTGAATTCATGATCTTTGATAAATTACACAGGCTCACAAAAAACAGTTGTCTGCACGAGACAAGTGACTAGGCTACCCTTATGGATTTTGAGCCGCTGAATCCGAATATGGCCTCATAATTTCTCCTACACGCCTCAGATTTCCCGTAGGTGCAAAAAGTAGAAAAAAGTCTAGGGATTTTCTAGTCACGCAGGCCATACAAAAAATTTGTCTGCGCGAGATCAGTTAATAAGCTACCCTTATGGATTTTGAGCCGCTGAATCCAAATATGGTCTCAGAATTTTTTCTACACATTCCAGTTTTCCCCTAGATGCAAAAAGTTGGGAAAATATTAGAGATTTCTGCTCACACAGGCCATACGAAAAATGTGTCTGCACTAGACAAGTGGCTATAGGTTGCCCTCATGAATTTTCAGCCGCTGAATCCGAACCTGGCCTCAGAATTTCTCCTTTATATTTAGTTTTCCCCTAGATGTAAAAGTAGGGAAAAGTTAAGGGATTTATGGTCACATAGGCTATACAAAAATTTGCCTGAAAGAGACAAGTTACTAGGCGACGCTTATGGATTTTTGAGCCGCAGAATCCAAATCTGGCTTCAGAATTTATCTTGCACGTCTTAGTTTCCCCCTAGATGCAGAAAATAAAGAAAATCATAGGGAAAATTTGGACGTTGTTTTGATGATGCCCGTATATGCGAAAATAGACACATCGATATTATATTCTTAAGTGCAACGACTTGTAGAGGTTTAATTTTACACTAAAATTCCTTAGTGTGCCTTCTATTTCCCCTAGCTTGGGTAACTCTAGGGAAATTTACGGTGCTTCTCAGATTATATAGATTTACCCGGGGAAAAATAAGAAAAACCTAATATCCTTTAAATATCCCCTAAATTTTACATATAGAAAGAAAATGGAACAGGCCCGAAAAATTTGGGGTTCAAATTTAGATTTAGCACGCAAATCTCCAAAGGATATGGCATTTTTGTTATTTTTCCCCTACAAATTTATACAATATTAGAAAGGCCCTAAATATCCTTAGAATTGCCCAAGCTAGGGGAAACAGAAGTATAAATTAAATTCTAAAGCTTGTTAAAGCTGTCACTTGTTTCGTGTAGGCAAACTTTTTGTATGGCCAGTGTGACCAGAAAATCTTTAGGATTTTTATTACTTTTTGCATCTAGGGAAAAAATAGTAAAAGCTCGAAAAAATTATTTGTCAAATTTAGATTGGGAGCACAAAACTGCAGAGGAAGTAGCATTTTTGTTATTTTTTGCTATATAAATCAGTATAACATGGGCAAGGCCTTCAATTTCGCTATATTAACACTAACTAGGGGAAACAGAAAGCACACTGGGGAATTTTTGTATATGAATTTAGTCTTTACGAGTCCCAAGACATAAAAAGTGACTCCCGTACGTTTATTCTTCCTAAGATTTAAACAAAGAGAAAATCTAAGTACATCCGTAACCATCCAACAGAAATGTTTAATCTAGGTAAATTATTCCCTAACACCACGGCCTCCGAATCTATGAACGAAAATCTCAGAGACAAAAAGGATGGAGAACATAACCTCTGTATCTATAGCAGCATATTAAAAAGATGTAGCCGTACATCCATTAACTAAAGCTGACGTAAGGAATGTCAACTAGAATTTTCAAAAATCAGCTCAAACGTTGAAAGAGTAAGAATGTCTAACCCTAGACCACAAGATAGACTGCGGAGAAGCCATATAGTCCACAAACATATTTATACCCGCGATTATTTCACGGGAAGGGATACGGTTTATAATAATTATTCGCCTGATAGGAATCTATTCGGGAAAAGAGATCTAGGTAAAAATGTTTTGAGTTGGAAACTTACTTTCAAGTTAGGATTATTACGAATACGATATCGGGAACTCCGAACAATAGCCGATCCAATATGGGGGAGGTGGTATTATGCTGAATAAACTTTTTATTATTTTCGAAATTATTGGTATAAGGGGTTTTTTGAGGTCGCTAATAACGACTCCGATGTCCGCCAATTAAAATGCGCCATTTATTCCTTTTTTTACATCGTATACGTAATCAGCGAGCTCAAAAACTCCTTTGCAGCAACTTAAAAAAGTATAAAAAGTTTATTTATACTGTGTTCGAGAGAAGGGTTAAAGGACAAATAGGCACGGACTCTGGGTAAAGATGAGTCTATTGATGACTATCGAATGATTATCCAAAGCCTGATTAATTTGCGCGAAGACGAAGTTCTGATAGTTGACCAGTTAGATTGGATACATAGAGGTTCACGGCCCGAATATCACAAAGTTATCCATCAATCGGAGTGAAGATCTTTTAAAAAATACCCCGCATTGGGAATAGCTAAGAGAAGACATAAAATGTATAAATAAAAGAATACAAGGCCCCGCCTCATTCTGAAAATTCTTTTCTGAAATAATTTCGGTATAAAAATCTATCAACTCCTAAGATTAATAAACAATCACTACCCTCAGCGATAAAGAAGGATGTAGGCCCAAAGACCCTATTCTTGACAAAAAGGTACCAGAAACGCAACATATAAGGCTATAATCGACATTAAAGAATTTCAAGGAGTTAACATTCCCGATGACGAAAAAGATTTCAAGACATTATCGGTCAGCCATAGTATTGCGAGCGGAACTGGGGCCATATAAATTGTAGTAGATGCTCAAATGCACGAGAACCCTCAGAACACATCGCCAAATCACAAAAACGAAAATGTTAGCCAAATTAAAGCTAGCCCCACCCACGTCGAGAATTTAGAGATTACACAGCTACACAACAACAAAATTTTCGGATCCGGAGGTCACACTAGATTTACTATATGTTTTCGGGGTCGCTGAATCGAAATCCGAAATTGGCACCATGAGGTGCCAATGTCAGGTCAGAACAAATTTCGTCGGTTCAAATAGCGTAGGATGTATAAGATTGTAAGGTCAACCTCATTTTATATTGATCTCACCTGGGCACCGTTTTCTACTTTATAGCAGTGATACACAATCATATTCAAAAACCATTAAGATAAACCATAATTTCGTATCTGAAAAGATCCAAGGATCCTTCACGTGAAAGTCTTGCAAGGAATCTTTTGATACAATCGATAAAGCCAAATTTTCTGACGAAGATTAGATTTTCTGAATTAGATACTTATTTTGCGTTCATTAAAGTATAAAAATATTATTGTGAAAATTATTTTCGACAAATAAAATATAAAATTCAGGTAGCAGTTAGACTAATTGAGTATAATTATTAAGATCTTTTCCATGATATTGCTTCCGTTTTACGATCCTAGACTCATATAAGTTTTAATAGGGTCCTCCAAGAATAATAATCAAACAGGTTCGAAATTTAAATAGTTCATTAACAAAGTCATATTCTCTCAAGAAAAGCCTGTATACCATAAGTGAGTAGGTATGCAATAGATAGAAGCCGTTACAAACCGTATTGAAAATCGCTTTCTCATAAGTTGAAGGTGCGCCGAATCAGGTTACGATTCACCCATCCAGGAACCGCCGAGGACCAACCGAGACAGACAGAAGTACACAGAAAGACGAGAATACCTATTGTTTCAAGGCGCGTTGTAAATATGCCTGAGGTGCTGATCCAGGTCGGATTGATGAAACATACCGCAGTTATGGTCAGTGAACTTAGTTTCTCCTTTACGCCCACAGGTATATGACACTAAGCCCCTCGTAGGGTCTGAGCTTGGGTGAGTCAAACTTGATTCAATACTCCCTCGTTAGCTTGATCCTTCTCTTCTTCTTCTTTGATTCATGGCGTAGATAAGACATCTATTTATCCTACCTAAAAATGTATTTTTCTGTGATCTCTTCTTCGACTTGAGGCTCCACGTATTTGGTCATGCGGATCCAATTTATTGACTTGGCAGAGATCCAATCACGAAACTCTCGCCAACCACTCATCTGGCTCGGGTTCACTAAGTTTAGAATATTTCTTAGAATCATTCTTTAGAATTATTCTTTAGAATATTTCTTCCTACCCTCACAAATTTCGGTATGGTAGAGGTTTGCGTCCAAATATCAGAAATGTGGGTGATACTTTTAACTAACCGTGCAACGCAGTGTTCAAACACAACCTGAAATCATGTAAGTGGGCGTCCGAATCTTTATTATTTTGTAGGAACGCAACGATCAATGTCTAGAGAACGCGATTCACCTTCTCAGTCAGATTAGCTTGTGCGTGATTTCCTAATTGGTGATGCCAAGGATCCCTACACTCCTAAACATTCGTTCAATCAGACGGTTTGAGGAAGAATTACATATCCGAAGGCTTTCTTAATAATGGGATTATTGGCGTTGCGAAAAGACAAACACTCCATCCACTTAGTAAACAGAGCATGATAGACCAGGATGTATTTGTAACTTGCAAGACTTTTCGGGAACGGGCCCATTATATCTCCGACAGCAATTTTCCAAGGCTGTTCGACGATATGTTGGCCCCTCATATCAGCAGGTCGGACCTGTTCATCCTTCCAGCTCTGCCACACCTTTCATTGTTGAAAAAATTTTACGAAGTCTGGAATAAAGGAATCTCTTTCCGTGTTTAGTTTATGCATGTGGAAATTGTTCTTCTTGCTTTTCCATTCAGGGAAAATACACGGCATTTCTAGCACCACTTGGGCACGATGCATGTAACAAAAATCGGTAATTTGGGATGGATTCATTCCATTTAATATCCTTGAATTTTGAAGCTTCATCTCGCTAACCTTTCGGTGTGATTCCACAAATCATGCAGTTACTTTAGGCTACATTGATCATGAATCACTTTGAATGAAAATCCTTAAAAAATTATCACAGATTACAATGCTGAGGGGATTGACTTCAACCTCTGAGAACCTAGAGTTGAAAGCCTTGTCTTTCGGCTTCGGATAAGAAGGTATAGGTTCCACCTTCTCGGTATTCACTTGAGAATCGTTTGTGTTGACGAGAAATCTCAGATACTGAACTTCAGAACAGCTTTTTCTAGAAAAATAAATATTTTGTCTTAAAAATTTGGGAAATGATAGCGAACATGCTAACAGACGTCCTTGCACACTTGTTTGTGGTCCAATGAAACAAATTTTAATTCTGCTAAATTTGATTAATTTGCATGGCGCTTAGGAATTAGTCTCGATTTTATTAGTGTTAGATTTCCTCGGCTTTTTCCCTAGATTTATAAATAATTTTTCTTCCAAATCTGAGGAATGATAGCGAACATGCTAACGGATGCCCCTGCACACTTTTTTGTGGGTTAATTAAAAAAAAATTTGATTTTGCCTAAAACGTGTGTGTATATTTCGAGGTTATGTGTGTTACAATTCCCTTCAATCATTATTATACAGTGCTTACCGACAGTATCGGTAGGACAGAGAACTACTCCGAATTCAGTTTTTCTTAATTTTCATTTTTGTGGAAAAAAGCCGGGATGACTGTACCTGATTGTCCACACGACGAAGTATCACATGCCCTTAATCTCTGGCCTAATGACCCTATCTATTAGGCGCTAAAAGGCATTGTCTGAAATTGAAAGAGGCCCTTACCCAGTACCGTGAATGCGGGATATTCCTGGCTGGCTTTATTCACAGAGATCTGATAAAAAGTTGAACTCAGGGTTAAACACAGAGACAAAGTGGGTCCTCTTGACCCATCTGCTTCTTTCCGTTGTTGCCATTCCTAAACAATTGCACACAGACCGAATCGCTTTTGTGAGTTTTAGTAATTTATTGTGATTTCGATTGCAGTTATTAACTATCTGAAAAAATCCTCGAATTAATAACTATCCATGCACGGATTCAAGAGGGAAAGGTTCAAGAAAAAATATTTATAAGTTGTCAGAGAGAAATAAAAGGGATCACTTTATTTTGTATCCTTTTAACGAGTTGCACATAAGTTCGCACAAGTTTCAAATATTTGCGATATTTGTATTGAACGACTTTTTTGTACATAGGTGCATGGGCTTCTCATGGCTTACGCGGTGCTGGGTAATTTGCACACTGACTTTTCATAAAAGATGGTCAAACAAGTATACAAAAACTCTCGCGTAGACAAACTAATTGAGAATAAATACAGCCAAAATTGCTCGCATTTACATATTTCCACACATTCCAAACAATTAAGAGAAATTTACTGTTGTGAATTCATCTGATAAAGGCTAATAAATAGTGAATGACAACAATACATTCAAACAGATTCAAGAGGTAGTCCATGACTGGCCTACTTTTATTTTGTCGGAAAATTATAGAAATAGTCATCATTCTGACTTTGAGGATTTCAATTAGCTCCCTCCATTTTACTGTGTCGCTCAATCAGAGTTGCGAATAATAAAATTTAGTTAATTAATTTGGCACTTTCTTTGAATATGAAGGGCAGGTTTTGTGACAGGGTAAATTTCATAGACCTGTCACTTTTAAAAAGGGATTCAATTTCATGATTAGCGAACGACATTACCAGGGCCAAGAACGAAAATCTCGACCACAGGGTACTCATCAAAAATTGTTAATTGTTTATTAATACCTTCCGAACGTTTGTTTTATGGCTTATCCACCGCCTTCAAATCTCCGAGAACGTTAATAACACCACGGAGTTAAGGGATGAGCTGTCACTACCAAGATTGTGCCGAATTTACTAACGAACAAGGCGAATTACTTATCACCAACCACATTTCCGCCATCTTGTGCCTCTAGTTTCCGATCTCAGCACGAGAATGTGGGCCTCAACTTCCCATCAACAACTGCCACTCCATGGTATGGCCAGCTAGAACCAATCCAGTAACTATATCACTACAGTTACCGGATATGGTCAGAGCCCAGTTTGGGCCAATCAGAACTCTCGCAGTACGTCGCCATCTTGGCAACACTGCAAACATCATACCAGGGAGTTGTCGCACCACCTAACGCTACCCTGATCCTTCTACGTCACATTGATCACATTGGCACGGGCAATGGGGAAGATTTACAAACAATGGTCGGAAACTTGGTAAGTGGGGTCTCATCGGTCTTCGGATGGAAAATCGTTTGGACGTCAACATCGAGACACGACTATGCAACGAGCGACCACCGATTATGAATGTATGAGAATAGAACCTGGTAATTACATTTTGAACTCAGTTTCTGTTTCAGTTAAAGATTTTTCGAATTTTACCGCTCGAAAATTACTTACGGTGAATTACCAGAGTTTCGGATATTTTTCATTGTAGTTTCACGGAAATTCATAATCCACGTTCAGGCCAGGATTGTACTAACATTTACTTCGTAAAAATATCAGTAGATTAATGGAAATTATAGTTTTGTTCTAATCCAGTCCCTCCAGTTGGCGCGCGGCCGATTGAGGCTCCGGGAGGTTCAGGTCAAGTTTAGGTTATTCACGTGCTAGCGGTAAATAACGTATATTTAGCCTTCCGCACATTCGCTTAGGTCATAGATTTTCGGGTGTGGGTCTGTGAATGTAGTTACTTAATTTGAATGGTTATGTTGCTCACGCTTGATTTGAATTTTTCCGCGCAAAACCGAGGCTGGCAAACTTTCGAGTTTCACGAAACTCGCCTCTGCGAGATTCATGCAGATTGGAATCCGAGGTTTAGTGAGAACCTTCCCTTGATTTGTTTGGATAAATGGCACTAGGTTGTCGAAAATAAGTTCTAGTTTAGTTAATAGATATTTAGTAAAACTATTATTTTAAAGTCAGTTAGGATTCAGCTCATAAAACCATAGTCCTAAGAGTACTTTTATAGGTATGTCAAAACCCAAAGAGAATGTCACGAAAATCAAGCATACGTTTATTAAATGATTAATTTTTACTTCTAAGATTTTGTCGTTAGTGGCGCTGTTATTCGGGTTTTGTCAGTTTCTATGTTCAACGAAACATAAATTCTTGAAATAAGTCAAAGATTCCTCAGTAAGCTTTAAAGTACTTAATTTAGCCTTTTTTAATTACTAATAGTTTTTAATAAACCTTATCTAGTGATAAACATGTAAAAGTCATATTAATCCTTTTATAATTTCGAATTTTCCCGCCTATTGCTAAAACTCAGGAACTTTAACATATTTTTAGAATGACTTTACTACCAGGCCGTTTTGTTTTGAAAACCGGAGAAACTCACTTACTACTAATAGTTATTGAGGATTGTACTGTTATTTAACTATTTATTTAGAAAATCATTGTAGAACTGACTCTTAGATGGTAAGGATCGGTAGTTCCAAGTTTCTCCGGTAGTGCGTTGCGGTTTGAAGTTCTGTGAACGCGCCCTGATGCGAGAAACCCGTTGAGTTGATGGTCTAGGTGCGTTGCACAGGACCTGTGACTCTCACTTTCGTTCTTGGTCTCTAATAGGACACTACGCTATTGTGGAACTTATCTCGGAATTTACTGCTTACACTGGAATTGTACTTTGGAAGTCTTATTGTGATGTCTTATAAACCGATAACTACGACGAAAAACCATATCAAAGGTAACCTTTTCTTTTACTCGGCAAGCTAGACAATGGCGAGACTCCACCCATTCATTCGATTTTCTTTTTGGGCTTCACTCCTGCCATTGCCGGGCTTGGCCCCTTTAAGTGCCTCCTCGTTGATTGTCGGTTGTCGAGTCAGGGAGTAATTTTCTTATGTCCGCTATTTTTTTCTTGATATGCCGCTGAATTTTTAGGTTAGAGTTTGTCGTGTGCACGGCTCAGCTCCATCGGCCACGTGTTCGTTTTAAGCCGGGTCGATTTTGATCTTATTTAGCAGCTTCGAACTTTTATAGTAATTGTCGCGGGTTTACATTAATGTTACCGGCCCGATACTTATTGTTTCGCTCTCAATAAATACCGGTTAACAAGTTACTTTTGATGTTTAGAAAATTGGCCGTTGGATTTTTAAAGACCCCACCCCCTTGAGATACCCGCCTTATCCTCTCCTTGCTTTCTTCCCCTCGCTTTCAGGTTGCTAGCTGATTCTATTTATTTTTACTTTATGCCGGGATAAATGTTTAAGTTTATACTTTTGTTATCTTAGGTGATTTAAAGGGCCTGGCTGGCGCCCAAAAATACTATCGAATTATATACGTATATGTACATGTGCACGCATATACATATACGTATATATTATATTTAATTGATCTGCCATTTTCGATGTGGAATAAACCACCTTCGCAGTTTCAAGTACTTTGCCATTAACTTTCGGTTTAAATTTTTGCGCATGTATTTTCTTGTTTTTTATTGCGGTCACGGTTTCCTGTTCATATTTCACGCGGGCGGGTGAATTCTTTTTCGAATTGTTAGTTGTTGGTTGTGTTTTATAGGCAAATTCCGGTAAAAACAAGTGTTCAGGAAGTGGAGGTGGTTTATGTCTAATCCGTCATATGCATAGAATGATAATCTAAAAGTTTCTTGAGGC
Source organism: Belonocnema kinseyi (assembly GCF_010883055.1). Classification (NCBI taxonomy): domain Eukaryota; kingdom Metazoa; phylum Arthropoda; class Insecta; order Hymenoptera; family Cynipidae; genus Belonocnema; species Belonocnema kinseyi. Next base: position 141,921,060 of record NC_046663.1, read on the forward strand.
TTATGAAGAATAATCATATTTTCCAATTGTCAAGACGACACGTCTAGACTTGTATGAAGTGTTGTCATGTTAAAACATTTAAGTAACGTCCTATTACTCTCATCTGGCGTAACATACAGCTTGCCCCAGCCTCGAGTTTTCGGCCTCCCATAGCTATATAAAATTGGGAAAAGGAAATCGAAAATTCTGCGGCCAAAAATCAGTAGAAGTTTTAGTTTTTGAGTTATAACGTATTTAGGCTGAACCTAATATGCTGTAGTATTGTTACGTTTCAAATGAGATGCACTAACCTTGCAATTTGTTAAAAAATAGAAAACAGGGATTGAGGAACAAGCAAAAACGAAAGGGTGAAACAATCGAATTATTGATTTAAAAATGTTTAAGATATAAAATTACAATTTATTAATATCAAGTTTACATGAGTGATATGTGTCAATTTTGTTTATATTTAATTGTATATAAACATCATGGAACTGCCAGAATATTCTGACAAACCTCGTTTAAGTGTCCATCCTTCAAAAAAGGAAAATACTTTAGTATTTAGTGACCGATTTCACAGATTCTGAATGTTGTTTTAAAAGTTCCGGAGAGTTCATGGGCAGCGATTCGATGGTAGAAATGAACTTGTAACGCTTCAAGACGTGGGTATACATAGGAAAAAATATGATCAGGGGAGGAAAAATAATCCCTTGGTGGACCATTTTTTGACATTTACTTACGGCATGATGACACAGATCTTGGGATATTGCGTAGATGAGAGGTCACGCGCCGGTCTTTGCAATGCATTCTCTGAGGGATAGTCAAAGACCACATATCATTATGAAGTTTATGGACTTTTCACTAATTGGGCCATAGTAGATGGGCCTCGCGTGTTTCTTTGTGGGGCTTGCTTCCTTCTGATTGGTTATTACGTCAATGACCGCGCATTCACACGATTCACATTGATATTAATTGATATTTCTTAGAATTTGACATAGAATTTTTAATATGATTCAGAATATAAATAGTAAATCTTTATGACAATAATAATTAATAATAATAATCGATCATGGGGATTAATAATACAAGATAATAAGGATAAATTTATGAATAACTCAGTCTTTGGATATATAATATAAAGTGTTTCATGTATCTATTGTCGGTATGGTAGGGTGTTTTGGATAACCCTTTACTAATTAATAAGTATTTCTCAGAGAATATATTCAAAGAATATTTTTATTGTAACGATGAATTATAGGTTCTGTGTATTTTATATAATTGATATTGACAATCGATTATTATTATTTAAAAAATAAATATTATGTGTATATAACGGCCACAGGCCGTGATCGTATGATAGAAGGGTAAAAGAGCCTAGCTAACACGGGCCTTCTGGATCGCTGAATGAAGGTCCATCCCTGACCGATCTGCAGTTTTTGGAATCAGCACAAGAATGACCTGCGGCCCGCACAGCGACCAAAAAACAGCCCTCCGTGGTCTCACTCAATGCGACCGCGCCCCCCAAGACATGGGTGTAGAGTGACCGTGCCCGTGGTAATTGGGCACCTGGGGGTTACGAAGATTTCCTAAGGGCCTATCAAGGACACCGGTGGAGAGGGGAAACCAACAAGCCAAAGTCAGGCGGCGGCTGTGCCCCCAGATCTTCCGGAAGCTAAAAACCAATAGTTCCCCTTAATGAGGCTATAGAAACGGGAGCGGCCAGTCAGTCCCACAATAAAAATAAACGCATTAACGTTTCCCTGAAAAAAATGTATATGCAAACGCTGCGGGCTAGTGGAGCAGCTCAGCGGACACCCAAACAGGGGGAGCTAAGTCTGTGAAGAGGCAGAAGGCAGCCCAGCAGCCGACAAACAGGGAGTCGTCTGGAGCTGGATTAACAGCCGCTGAGAGTGCTGACCCCGTAACGGTGGTGGTGACGGATACGAGATGCCCAGACTTGATGCTCACTATAGAGAACTTCTTTTTCGGGGCTTGGTTCCCGGGTGGGCTGGAAGATCCGCCTGTGATCCTCTGCGATTGAAGCGATTCAACCCCTCGCTTATGACAGTGTCGTGGCGAATCGTGAGGTACGATGGGCCTCAGGAACAGGACACAAGGGGAGAAGGAATTACAAATCTTCCAGTTATTCAAATCCCTGAGTCTCAGGCGAGGGCTCTTTTGGTCCTCAACAACAGCTACTTTTACCGCCTTGGATAGGTCAACATTAATGTGGCCAGCCAAGGGTGGGGGAAGCCTGTCGGTGTACAGAAAGTTCAAGACCAGACCTAAATAGCTGCTCCCGGTCTAATCATTACCCAAATAAACTTGCATTATAGAAAAGGCGGCCAATTCAAGGACTTGCATACTCGCAAAGGGAGGCAACGTCGTCCCGCTGCTCGAGCTAGTTTCTAGAATAGTGAAATACTGCAAGGTAACGGGTTTCCATCTTCTGCTGGGGTGCGATGTTAATTTCCGTCGTACTTCATAGGGCAGCACAGACGTCAACTCCAGAGCTAACGATCCAGTGATATACCTAATCACCACTGATTTAAATATTCTCAATACGGGGAATTCCGTAAAGTTTCCTGACTTGGTCAGGGATAAAGTTATTGAGATGACTCTATGTATCCGTAGTTTTACAGAGAACATCAAAAAGTGCTAACTAAGAAGTGCACTCTAAGAGGTGCTTAGGTCAATTATAGATGTGAACACCCTTTAGATTGCGGCCTAGATTTTCAAAGAAGCAATTTAATCCACTTATGAAAGTAATTGTCGACCTTCAAGACACACCTTCGCATTCCACGCTGGTGGAATGGGAAACTCGATGAGTTTCGCAGGGAAACCAGAGAGAGGTTCAGATGTGTCAGTACTGACAAAACGGAGGATCTATGGACCTTATTTACCACAATGAGGGATGAATATAGGAGTGCAATACGTAAGGCAAAGCATGAAAGCTGGGTGAACTTTAGCACTGATATTGAGAAAGAAGCAGAGGCGCCTAGACTGGATAAGCTGCATTCTCAAAATCCGGATGCTATTCTCGGCACTCTGAAATTGCCCGGCCAGGAATAATCAGAGTCTGAGGGGATACCTTCGCTCACCTGATCAAGGAACATTTTCCGGACTTTACAAATTTTGAAGAAGAAGGGACGGCTCCTCTGAGGCAAACAAAGCCACCTACGGCGAAACTGGGCTCACAGCGGCGGCTACCCAACGAGATTGTTACCCCAGCCAGGGTCAGATGGGCCCTGAAATCATTTAGTCCTCACAAGTATCCTGGTACGGATGTTATGTATTTATTCTTTTTACAGAAGGCTGGTGAGATCAGCATAGGTTCGATTGTGAGACTTTCTAGGGCTAGACTGATATAAGGTTATGCTCAGACGGCATGGAGGGTTGCGAAAGTAGTTTTTATTCTGAACTCATGCAGGATCGGGTAAACTTTACGTAAGGATTTCCATACCACAAGCCACACATCTTTCCTACTAAAAACAGTGGAAAGACTCGTAGACAAATGTATCCGCGATAAGGTCTTGTCAAGTAGGCCACTTCGCAAGCAACAACACGCCTATTGGGCTGGTCACTTCACTGAGACGGCCTTAAGTTTATGATTTCACACGTTGTGCTTATTGCCGTTTAGAAATGGACCTGCCACATGTTGGCCAACAGGAACGTAACTACGACTAAGTGCGATACTACCTTATGTGGAACCATTGACTCGGAATGTCCGCAGGAAGGTGTGTTATCACCGCTGCTGCTGGGCCTGGCAGTGGCTGAACTGCTTCATCTGCTAGCGAATCAAGGCCACCACGTTATAGACTAGGAGGACGATATACTGGTTATCGTGCGCGGCCAGCATTCGGATGCGCACTTCAAAATAATGCAGCAAACACTAAGAATAGTAGATTCATGGTGTAATGAATCTGAACTTTAAATCAATTCGGGTAAGACGGATGCAATGTATTCACAAGAAGGTTTAAGTGGGAACCACGAGTAAATTGAAAATGGCTGTCATGGAACAACAACGCGAAGAACAAGTGCAAGAAGCTAGTAGCGACTGTTTGGCTCTGTCGGTGAGGTATAGGTAAAAGCGAGCGCTTGAAACCGGAGACACTTATGTGGATCTGCACAGCGATCCTGCAACCCAGACTAAACTATGCGACGGTGATCTGGTGGACCAGGGTCGAACTGTCTCCTGTGAAGTCTCGACTGGAAAGATTCAGGGAAATGATTTTGAGAGGCATCACTGATGCCCTGAAGTCAACAACCACGATGGCTATGAAGACACTAATAGGTTTAGAGCTCCTCCATCTTAACATCATGTCCGTGTCTGCGAAGGCGGCCTGAGGATAAAATATGGTAAACGATAGTAGTATTTCGACAGTAGATCAGATACCAATCCACATTGCGAGGCAGCTGACACTGAGAATGCTCATGGACAAAATGTTAGGCCATCGCTACCTCTTGGAAAAGATTTATCAAGTTAGCCTATCCATGAAAGAGAAATGGCTTAACGGTTGGGCACACCTGCCCAGTGATGGAAACAACTGGTTCACAGATGGCTCTAGGAATATAGAGAACGCAGGTACTGGTATATATCGTAGAAGGAATGGAATGGGCTTCACAATTGCGATGGCGTCTTAGACCAGAGTTCTACAACCTGAGATTATGGCTATGCTCTAGTACGCCTACAAGGCAAAGAGTATGGTAAGAAAAGAAATATTCGTATCTGCTCAGACCCCAGGGATGCTTTCATGGCCCTGAACATTACAACGACCACGTCGCTACTAGTTTAGGAATTCCTTAAGGCTCAAACCTTAACTCTCACCGAGCAAAGAAATTATTCAAGCTCGGTAGGAATGAAGTCAATATCTTAATAGAAATGTTTATAGGAGAAGGAAACCTCCGATGCCACAGACATAAGATAGGGCTTAAAGAAAGTCCCCTCTGTCTTCTGTGCGGAAAGGATAATGAGACCTCTACTATCATCCTTTTACACTGCCCTTTGATTGTTTTTTGTTTGTTCGTTGTGGTCCAAATTTGGTCGTTGTATTCTTGTTTTTATTAGTTGTAGGGAACTGTGAAAACTCGATGAATTTAAACGTTTAGGAATATGTTACAGAAAATAAAATATTCACACAGTTCGACGTATGTGCGTTACCGGGTGCAGGTTTTCTTTCACGGTAGGATAGATGTGTCGCACTGCAGTCAGTTTGCACGCCTTACGGCCAGCGCGGGCATAGTGCGCACACAGCAGAAAAAGACCAAACGTTGTCTTAAACTGGTCTTAAAATGATATTCAAATCGTATTTCTCTTAACATTGGAACTGTAAGATTTGCAGTAGTTGTGGAAATAACATTTTTTTCGCAGTGTGTGATGATATTATATTGATACTATCATGCTAGAACTTGTAAACTTTGATACACTCATTTTTTATTGAATAATAATAATAATAACTCATTAAAAATTTAGTTTGGCCTGCTTACAATTTGGATCTTTCGTGGATTTTGTTACAAAAAATAACGTACGATACTATTGCGGACGAGCGTGGCTACGTAAAAGATCATCGAAGTACCATGTAATGCACGTGTAATATGCTAGTGCAGGTATCTCGTGCGTGCGGCGCACATCGATCGGCAAATTCAACTGGTTTCCTAATAACATTAAATAATTCATTCAGAAATTCTCAAAAACACTAGACCAAGAATTAATATAATAGGAAATGGCTGAAAACGGCTCTATTTACAACCAACTATTCCATTCCGCATCACAAACAATACATTATATGCACTGGTTATTATCAATTTAACTTAGGTCAATCAAAATCCGAAATGACGGGAACGCCGCTCTATATGTCAAAAAATGCCCTATTCTGCATAATAATCAAAACTTTAAATTCAAGAAATATCAATCATTTAATTTTAAACAAAAAGTGGCTGAAAATAATGGGACGACCGTTCTGTCTATACAAAAACTGTAAAACTCTGCATTGCAACACGCTACACTCTATCCAGACGCTAATTCTTTAATAACTTCATTTTGAGGAAAACCCGAAAGCTACTTTCCAGAATATTTGCTTCATCGTCCCAGTTTGAACCCCCATAGCTCACCTGTTCTTGTTTTCCCCGTCTGGTTCGGATCTAAAAAATAAAACGGCTTCAGTCACAGAAATTGGCGCGGGAAGCTACAGTTTGAGTGACGAGACACATAGTGAAAACTAAGACGCAGATTTACGTGAACGTGCCGGTTTTTTATCAGACATAGAAAATCCTGAGCTAGGCCGTAAAAAAATTTTTAAAAATCGAATGCATTTAAGATCAGAAAAAATAATAATTATTTTAAAAATGAGAAATCCGTTACAGACTGTAAAAGATAGTAGGGACACGCTGTAGACAAACTATTGGCTTACTGTCTCCCAATACCGAGAATATGCTAGGTAATTGAAGAATAAAAGACGAAAATAGTATGAATTTAGAAAATTAAGAATTAAAAACGAGTATACTGAAACCGGAGCAAAGGGAATCAATCAGGAGAAGTTCCAATATACCCTAAGTCGAAAATGAAATACAAAGTAGAATGGATAGAATTAGAGAAACTGATAGGGAAAGAAAAGGGATAATATAAAATAATGCTCATGGAATCCCAGCAACCATTTTTCTATTTGGAATGGTTCAAACTCCTTTTCAAACAATGTCAAAATGCCCCATAAAATATAAAAATAACACAAAAAATACTCCCACTTATTTTTTGGATATTTTAGAAAATTGAGATGTCGTTTTTGAAGAAGAAGCTTTAATTAGGTTTAGGAATTAGGATTAGGAATAAAATATAAAGTTTGCATTTCCAGCAATGCTTTTTAAAAATTTTTTGAATTAGAAATTTTGAGACGAGAATAAGAAACAGAATTGGCGAAATCTACAATTAAAAGTGAACAACTAAGCATTTTAGATCAAGATAATGGTAAAATTAATAAAAATAAAAAAGATACAAGAATCGATCAGAGCAAAAATGATATTAAAAACGAAAATCAATCTAGAGATCAAAAGCAAATTTATGATAAGAATAAAAAAAAAGACAATTCAGACCCAGGTATGAAAACTAACAAAAATTAATGTCAATTTCAACCAAATTTTTAAATGGAAACAAACCATTTTTAAACCCAAGATTTCAAAAGAATAATACACATTCTACAAATAATCAAAGATGCACAGGGAATTATAGATTTATGCATAATAATAGTTATAATAGTATAATAGTAGGTTTCGAAATCAAAACACAGCTGGCCAAGCATTATTGCATTTAATGATTCAGCTCTAAGGAAACATACGGCACCACAAGCGAATAATTCTCCGCAAAACCGGCGCTTTTATATAACGCGCAAGATAATAATATTAAGTCAGAAGACAACAAATAAAATAAAGGACAAAATAAAAATACAAAACAGTTAAATTATAAAAATAGTAGGGATAATAAATAAGGTGAAACAAATCCAAGTCGACAGGATTTTGTGGATATAAAGTTAAGAAACCGAAATTTAAATTACAAATCGCGAGAACCAATTACATGCTATAATTGCGGAAATATTGGCCACTTTCGTTCTGATTGCTGGTATAGTTTAGATAAGTAAAACACAAATGGTGGATATTAAAGACAGATAATAATCGACGAAATCAAAGACCATCAGAATTACGTGACAAAAGCACAAACGACTTGGGCGAAACAAGATATCATCTGTTGATAGATTTCAAATATTATAAATTTAGAGTGATAGTTGACACATGCGCAACTTACTCATACACAGAAAAGAATTCATACAGGAGATCAAAAATAGAGATTATAAAATTAAAAACTAATAAATAATACATTGATGGTCGCAAAAGGACAAAATCTAAAAGTTAAACGACAAGTTTTAGTTAGAATCAAAGTAGGTCATACAGAAAAATACTTTTTATTCAAGCTTATACCAGCCAATTAGGGCATCCACAAAGGAGATAAGGGCCGTGAAAAGAACGTTCCGTTGAAAACTAAAACGTTAGCACTCCCGCACCCTAGAAGATCCCCACGGGGTTTCGTAAAATCATTAGCGCGTTCATAATAATAAGTAACGGACGATTATCGTCTTCAATCAACTAATGATTCCACCGAACTATCTCGTACATACGCGGGTAGATCTTCCCAACAAACAAAAGTGGGCGCCTACTCCAGACACTAAGGTGGTTGTTTCCTCCAGGAAAAAAGGAGGGTGTCTATCCCAGGAACCTAAAATAAACTCACACAAGGAACGAAAACAACTAATAGGTGATAAACTCCGAGGTACTACGCTATCTCTAGTAATCGCGGGGTTGGTTTACCGCTTTTGCAATACCAGCAGTCGTGTTGATGAGTGCCTTCCACTCCGCACTGTTCACAAACAAGGTTGAGTTCTTAAGGACACCTAGGCTACATGTGACCTTCCACTCCATAATTTTTACATGACATGTATGTGACATGATGGACAAAGCTGCCCTTCGTATCCCTGAAGCCGAGTGGTTCGAAGCTCGTAAGGTCTTCGAGGTGGGGTTGCAGCGGGTGCAGTTTCTACGATAAGTGTTGCTCACTCCACATCGTGTACAAAAGAGCCCCAGGCTTTTTGAGCATCTCTCTCACGGATAACCACTCTGCCCGCAGTTACGGCACCTAGAAATAGGTACGGACACCACAAGTAAGCTGGGAAACAACTTTTGAGGAAACTTATGGGGTCTACAATAGCCTGTGTTTGGCATCGGAGTCAGCAGCTTGGTTTGCGGGGTTGTTTCACTCACGGGCCAAAATATACTTCCGCTTTTAGCTGTCTGTGGGGTATCAGAAATAGAGGAAGGCATCCTTAGTGACATATTTGATCTTTGTGGTCCAGGGGCAGGGCCTATGGAGATGTAGCCGATGGGGTGTCAGTAGAAGAGTACTATCCTTCTCATTCTGGGGATTCCCTTTAGAAGATCTGGAGAAGGAGTCTCACTGATCGTTCAGTGGATTGGTGCCACGTGATGGTCCAGAATTGGGATTCTTATTGGCGATTTTCGGGGGGTATGAAATTAAAGCAATTTATTCGACTGTTGGAGAGGCGCCGCTCGACAGTTTGGGGGTACTTATTTGTGAAGGAAATCGAAGGAACGGGTAGGATCAGGCATGTTCTTTCTAGACTGTCTAGGGATGCACACCTCTCCAAAAGCGACAATAGGTTGAGAAGGAGACGGCACAACAGTTCTTTGTAAGGGCACTTAAGGGCCTTGGCAGTAGATGATTTTTGCTGGGTATCGCGGGGGTTTTGGACCGCTCTCAAGATGCGTATTGTCGAGAGGTCCAATGCCGTCGCGCTCAGATCTTCAATCTCTGGCTACCAACTTCGCAATAGCCAGACGAAGGTCACGTAAATCGGCGACGGGGTCTGGAAACTCAGGCTGTTGCCAGGCCGCCAACACACAGTAGTCATCGACTAGTATCTACCATTATCATTTGGCAATTCATATACTAATGAGGAACGTGTTTTAATTATTCGAAATGAACCATGAAATCTTTTTCCCAACCCAACCGTAATCTTTTTTTTGTTTAGAAGACAGCTCGCTTAAGGTTTGAAAACTCGGTCGCCCAACTAAAAACCAATATCCCAACGAGTTTATCAAAAAGACGCGTTTGTTTAGTGTGTACCTCTTCCTGGTGGATATTAACTAAATCCTGCAAAATTTATTAATGCTGGAGTAACTCATGACATGCTATTATTAATGCTAGTGTTGTGTGCAAATCTAAAGTCGTGTAAATGTACATCCCAATTCTGCGTAGGCTGCTGTGGTCCGTAATAACCATTGAGTGGAAACTTTAAATGCCTAATTTTTTATTACCGGCCACATAACCGCTAATCATTCCTCTACTGTAGTCAAATATCTTCGCTCAGCATCAAAAAGCGGTCGGCTAGCACTTGCTACTACCTTTTTCTCGCCATCCGGGCATTGTGTAAAGACCGCCCCTAATCTGTAGCTACCAGCGTCTGTCTGTAGAACGAAGGGGGCGGAAAAATTGGGACATGCTAATATGGTGGCCGTAAGTACAATAATAGACGCAAAACCCTGAATCAATCAGCGATACTAACTCGACATGAAGGCGTATCATCTTGATTGTTTCAGATTTGTAGGGAATAGGTAATCAAGGACGGGGATCATCCGCTCGTAGTCAGGTTAAAGGCCTTTCTCATAATTGCGAAAACACAGATACCGGACCTCAGAACGACAAAAGGCGTTTTTCTCAGCGCTTATAGTAAGTCCGGCTTCATATATATTGTCGGGGACCCTTTTGAACTAGAACAGCTTCTCCTTAAGGGTTTTAGACATGACGATAATATCGTCAAAATACGTGAAGCAATAGGGGCGCATGTCAGGGCTGATGATGCTGTCGATCAGTCTTCCGCTAATAAGTGATCGACCTCATTATACATCGCCTTACTTACTTTCCATGTGGTACTCTACGAAGTTAGTTCGGTCTACAATCGGGGCGTCAGGGGGATCAAATTTTCCAGAAATAGTTTCAGCTGCTCACTCTCGGCCTCTGAGAGCTTGACGATTCCGCCACAGATTTCGTGGTTGTTTATCTCTTCTGCGGTCATCCTAACTATATCACCGATACCATAGGGCACTAATCACTGTTCTGAGGCCCTTTCTCTAAGTACCATAACTCTTGATAACCGTTCTAAGTAATATCAAGTTTTCTCATTCTATGGTTAGTTCTAAGTTCTCTACCTTTCTTGACGATTCTTAATTTTCCAGGGACAGTGGCTCCTCAGTTGAAAATACTAGCGAGACACTTAATTCTACAGGCTCTGTACCAACTTTTCGTAACTCTGCTTCAGCAAGCTGCTATTAAAAGGCCATCCGCTATGAGGCCGAAGCAAAAGGTGCAGCTTTTTTACCTAAATGTTCTCTATGTGTGCCCGGTTCTCCGGAAATTGAAGCATTTGTCCCTTAATCAGCTAGGAGGCCCCTAACGTTGGTTATTCAAACTCCAATTCTCTTGTTTGGCTTTTCCGCATTGAAATTTTGTTTCTAGTGTTTCGATTTAATATTTTTAATCTTCTAAGACCGGTTCAGACTAAGTCAGCATGTTTTTGATCGCGGCTATTGGAGTCGGCTTCTTGAGGCTATTCTCAGTTTTCGATTTCTTGCTTTTAGGACGGTACGAGTTGGATTTGACGTGGATATAGGTTATATCGGCCTATCATACATGTGAGGAAGTCTACACTCATTTCCTCGGGGCCTTGTTTACGCGCGACAATTTGTTTCTCTAGGCGTTTTTGTTAGTTTTCGTCACCGAACCGTGCGCAAAATCCATATTTGAATTGCACCTAGGTGTGCCAATATGGACAGTATGGTAACGGTAGATCTAGATGGCTAGATTCGGTGAAAAGGGTCATAAATACATGTGGACTGCTCCAAACGTTCTGTGCGTAGCTGCTTGGAAAATTTCTAGGGTTATTTTGATACGTGTTGGATAGATTGCCAAAATCGGGGTGGATTATGCATGTAGGTTGGTTGTGAGATGATGTAGCTCCCAGACCCAAGGTTTTTGAATATGTGTCTAGGAGTAGGACATTAAAAGTCTTAC
>NC_046663.1:141932677-141945789 GCF_010883055.1 Belonocnema kinseyi
CCAATGAGGCTGGGCTTGGTCGGCTATAACCCATTGTATTTCCTGCTGTCCTATAAACAGTCGACGACCAGGCAAAGTGTGTTGATTCATGGATCCTATGTTTAGTGAGAATCTTGTGAGTGCTCCCTTAATCGTTGAGTTAATTCGTGTAGGCCCTAAATACTGGGAGCTGTTATGCATTGTGCTCGTTGATGTACCTATCGCGTGGATATTTACCGTAGATGTAGCGGCCATGGCGGTGGTAATTAACGCTGTAGTAATTGTAAGTGCGGGGTGATACGTAATCTAAGAACATAGAGAATGCATAGAACCCCTTTAATGAGGGAGGGAGAGAAGATATAGACGGGTTTCTTTCTTGCTCAATAAAACTCCACATTATGATAATGGATAAATTAAAAATAAATAATTTATTCAGACATTCTCAAAAAGTCTAAACCTAGAATTAACGTAGTAGGAAATAGTTTGACGACCACTCTATTAACAACCGACTATTCTATTCCGCATAACAAACAAAACATTCTATACACTGATTGTTATCAATTTAACTCAAAATATCAAAATCCGAAATGGCAGAAACGCCACTCTATTTATAACAAAATAGCCGCTCTAACTATTACAGGATACTCAATTTTGTATCCCAAACAAACCGCTGATTTTACTTAATTCTAACAATCGACTTCGACCTAATTAACCTTCGAGGAGTTTTACAGAAACTTATTAAATTTCTATTTTAAAAAAACATTGAGAAATAGGTATTCCACACTTTATCCAAAAGCAAACATTACCTTTTGAATTTCCCAAGATAATCGTCCGCTTACTGCAGAAAGGAGGCTTTACAAAAACCTTATTGGGCGATTATGGACGTCCCAAATAAAAAAAAACATTACCCAACAACTCAAAACCCCAAGAGAAATTAATTTTCTTACCAGAGAGAAACCCATTACGTCCAGGAATCCATGGATATTCAGTTATTAGTCATTGCCCTCCGTGAAATTATATTTTTCCCATTTTATTTATCCAATCTCCTTAATGGTTCGCGAGAAGCCAAGATAAGGTAAAGTCTCACATACCACACGAAAAATCGTACACCTAATCAAGGCTCATCATGAAAAACCGGGGCCTCTCGCTTCTCGTGGGACGTACCCGGTCGCCCCCTCTCCCATGGCGTAGGAATACCCACAGACTATTTTCAAATCTGACCCGCGCTTATAAGAGGAACCGAACACTCCCCTCGGGTTAGCGCCTACTCCTCGCTGGTTTAAGATAGGCATCCCGTAAAATGCTTTCCGATTGGGGCATCGAAGAACAGGAAAAGAGCCGTTAACAGAACGTCCAATTGAAAACTGCAACGTTATACTACCTTTGGAGACATTTTCAAATCAGCGACCCTTATTCGCAAGGATTTGTAATTCTAAGATACCTTCGCACTTAGTAATAAATCATTTTTTGCAACAAAAATTTGGAATATTTGGAAATTAATATTTTTTTTACGAAAAAATATAAATTGTTTATAAGTAAATTAGTCGTGCCTTTCTAAAGGCGCTTTAAATTCTGAGAATACGAGTCACATAACAGTTTTATAAGCCGATAATAGTGTGTTTAATGCTAGAAACTGAAAACTAAACCAATGCCCTGTCACCGAGAAACCCCTTCCGGATCCAACAAATTTTCAAAGTTCCTTCTCTTAACACTTTATGCCGATTTATCGAATCTTAGCAAAGAAATTTGACTGCTTCACAGAATTCGCGATTTCCTGGACACCTTTTAACAGCCTCAATTAGGAATTTGAACAATGTAAGTTAAAATTACTAAATGAAACTTATTATTATGTAATGAAACTATTTATTACCATTTTTAGAGTTCCTTGACTGGATTTTTTGTTTAAAAAGTACCGTTATATTTTTTCACATTTCTATCAGAAAGTAATGTTTTTCTACATATTTATCTCGTAAAAAAACAGTTTAATAATGCATACAAAAAATTCGATTGAAATAGTCCAAATCTATTTCCGCAGGTTTTGATGTTTTAGTTTAGAAGAGTGTTGACAATTTTTATTGGATTGATTTACGTTTACTATGACTACGGCTCAACTTTGTTACAAAGTGAAAAACCTGGAAAGGAAACACATTTATATGCAACTTAACTTGGATACCTTATTAATCATTTTTAGGTGTTCTAATTAAAACAATTTCAGTGTTTGATTTTCACAATTACGTACAACAATTTGTAATTCGCAACTGATGATCGTCAAATGTTGCTATTTTTATTTCCGAGTACGAATTCTGATTCAAATTATTGAAAAACATTAGGCTTTTACTGAAATTTGATCTGTTATAAGGATGCATACTTTTTAAAACTTCCGAATTAAACGAATTATCACAATTCCGTACAAATTTTCGTAATCCATTACAAAGTTAGTCAAATGTTGCTACTTCTATATACAGCTATAGGTTTTAATGAGACTTAATGAAACACAACAGATTTTACATCAACTTAATGTATTATAGGCATGCAAACGGTTCATCCAAAGTTAAATATTGAAAATGTTCCCATCTTCTTACACATTTTTTAATTCGCGACTTGATTTAGTGAAACTTTAATATTTCGGTATTTAATCACATTCGATCTGCTATAGGCACACACATTTTTAACACATTTAAAATCAACGATTTTTCATCTATTCATACATATTTTTCTAACTCATGCTCATTAAAGCTTGACAAATTTTAGTGTTTCTATATCCTGCTACGGGTCGTGATGATACTTTTTGAATAACTGCAGATCTTTACTGACCCTCTGTCTCCTGTAAAGACACACATTTCTTCAAAGCATTCACGTTCTTGTTTAGTGTAATGGACTATTAACTTTATTTTATGAAAGTCAAAATATTATCTGAAAAATAAAACTTTTGATACAAGTACGCAAATAAGGCCATACCCGAGTGAGTCAGGCATTGAGATCTTCGCACATGAGGGTTGAACTCCATTTTTTGTTAGATCTGCATGAAAAGTTTCTTGTGTGCCATGTACGGACATCGAAAGGAGGTTTTGGCAAACAGGGAGAGGAAGCCTCCTTCCTGTATCTGTAGATGGTGCGAGAATATTTTTATATTATATAAAAATTAAATATATAAGATTTTATAAGAACCCTATATCGAAAAAAGGATATAACGAAAATCGCGATTCATTGATGCATTTTCATCTCTTAGGTTACTAATAAACTAATCGTGTGAAGATTGTCACGTTAGGAACCGTTGACTTCTCAAAATTGTTGCTTTTTGCTTAGGGAAAGAATGGAATTTTTTATGTTCACACCTTACCTTGGATCGTCGCACTTCATATAAAAGTGCACTAGGCCTGATTTGCCTTTTCTAGTCTACCTGTAATAAGCTTATTTGCAAAATCGACGCTTTCGTCACAGCAGAAAACAATCTCTGTTAGTTTTTTAAATTTAAGTAGTGAATTTGCGTTCTGTCCTTCGCCAAATAAAGATTAGATAAAAGTTTTATGTCTGTTCGTAAACATGTATGAAAAAGTCTATTAAATGCATCAAGTTGATACAAATCACGAATTCGGGGTCATAATATGAGAATTCAAAATGACGAATTCAATACTTATCACTTAGCAGTTTTCATTCGTTCTTCAATTTAACGGTTGGGTGCAATATCGGTGTTCTTGTATTTTCAGAAGTCACTTGTTCTTTATTTGTTTTTTATGATACTGTGTACAAAACAAATGAAAAACAAGTGACTTCTAAAAACGCAATGACACCGTTATTGCACTCAACCATTCCATTTTTTAAAGTTCGTGTGGCATTTTTTATAAAAACACCAAGCTACCACTAATCGCATGAAATTCCCCACTTGTTTATTTAAATCGTTGTGGCTCATTCACAGATGTCTGGCCTTTCCATCAAACGAGTATTTTATCATCATAAGTAAGGTTTCATTCGATATTCGATTGTCTGATGTTCGTGTGTCGTTTCTCAGTCGTATGTCAATTGCAGTCAGCAATTTTGAAAAAACTTGTTTCTCTACGTAGTGATCATTCGTCAGTTAATGTGATTTGTTTCTCCGTCGCCTGACATTTGTGCCTGATTCGTCTAAAGAAACGCAAAATTCATATTTTTTTCGAACCATAACGACTAATGAAAATAATTCTAGTTTTTCCACGCTGAAAGTTAGGCAAGATTGATGCGCTAATCCTTTAAATACCAAAATCGAAGTCGATGGACAGTACGATATCTAAAGAAGCAATAGATTCAGATGCAGGATTTGGATCAAGTCCAATCAAAAGAAAGTTCTTATCTATGGATGATGAATTAGAATGTCTCCTGAAAGGAATAAAAGAAAAATATTCTAGTCCATCGGAAAATGTTCCCCTCCACTTGACTATCCTTACAGTATCCCCTGATTGTTGGCCAAATCGTAAAATATGTTCCGAATGCGGTGCTTCTAAGAGAATGGCTCGAAAAGCAACAAATTTGAAAAAATTAGCAGGAGTACTAACGATTTCTGCTCCTAAAAGTGGGAAAAATTTATAAGAGACTACTATTGAGAAAGTTCTCGAGTTCTATGAAGAAGGACATTATTAATAGAGTGGTGCCAAATAAAATGCATAGTCAATTTAGAGAGCAGAATCCTGAAGCTACGAATGGTTTAAGCAAATTCGCAGGACTAAGACCAAAATGATGTGTGCTGACTGGAGCAATTGCGGCTCATAGCGTTTGTGTATGTACAATTCATGAGAAATGAAAGCCTGTCTGTTACTTCGGTGAATGCAAATTATATCCAAGAATTGAAGAATTTTCTGATTACATGAATCAAGTTCTTCCAGAATAAAAATATCTAAAATAATCTATAGTGTACGTCAGTCGACTGTTAGGTTCAATCTTAAAAAGGCATGTTTTTCTGCAGAGAATTTTGTTGACAAATTGTGTGTCAGTCTACAAAAGTTATTGCCCCATCATTTAATCGCAAAGAAGCATTCAGAATATGAGATGAAATGTAAAGCCCACCTAAAAGAAAGTGAGGTATCAGTTCAGTACGATTTCTCTAAAGACTTCAAGTTCTTTACAATAATGATCAGTGCACAATCCGTCGTGCAGTATCCTATTGCAGATCTGGTTAAGAAATAAACCACTTTAGCCTCGTACGTGTAAGACTCATGATACTGTTGTAGTGTACATTATGCAAAACATCCTCATAGGAGAAATTAAGAAGTTTTACCAAAAAGTCAGGAAAATTATTTATGATTGATGGCGCTACGAATTACTATAAAAGTCGTTTCCAAATGATGTATTTTATATACCATTAACAAGATTTCGATACAGAGGATAAATGGAACTTTCAAGCTACCACCCAGGGACTTATCGGGTGCCCACTCTAATAGTATAATATTAGGTGCGCGTCTGCGTAAATCATGAGCTAAAATCGTGAGAAAAATAGCATACGTAGTGTGAGAACCACAATTATTGTACGTGATGTACATGTGAAGACGTTTTGAGACATGATTCATGAGAATATCCACCGCCCATTAAAGCTGCTATATTGTGTACACCATATCGAATTCCGATATTTTGACTGTTGAGTCATGATCAGCGTCCATAGAAACCTTCAAGTAATCATTTTCAAGCTGATCAAACTATTTCGGGTCATTTTAAACTCAGCCTATTTAGAGTAATGGTCGCTTTTGAATAAATTATATGAACTGAATCCCTGATTATTTTCCGTTTCTGGCGCCATATTGGAACCTCTTTATTGAATTTTCTCAAAGACTACAATGCATTCGAAAGTACATGTCGAGACGAAGATTTTAGGTCCTTCAGCATCTAACAGACGTCTGATTTTAACTATACTCTACGCATTTAATAAATCTAAAAGTAAAAATTCAATTCTTATATTTTAAATTATTTAAGTTATTAAGAGTAAAATATTATATTATGCCTAGGCACTTGCCAGATAGGTGCAGAAAGCTGTCATCCTTGGGTTGCTTTATGTTCTCAAGACAGACGAGGGTTTTGCGTAGTTTTTAAAGTTAACTATATATATTTTTTAATTATATACATAAGAATATAAATCATTCTGGAATGTTACATTAAGTCTTTTTATCTTGATTTTTTAAAGCAACGACATACAAAAGGTCACCTCACAAGATATCATAGAAATCTACATGATCTCCTGAAACGTAATTCTGTTCTACTAATACTTGTAAAAGACGTGTCACTGTTTTTTCTGGTGATAAAGCTGTATCTTTATCCTTTAGTTCATTAAATTTTTTTTTTACTTCCGTATCTCCAACATCCTGACACACAACATTTAGCATATTTGTCTTTACAGGCCCCGGTGAATAATTGAGTACATTAACATCTGGATTTTCTGCTGCAAAAACCTGTTAAAGAACAGAAAAAAAATTGTACAGCATAGTATAAATCATAGAATAAATATAATGTCTGCGTATTCCTATTTAAAGAGAAAACTACTCATGGAACTATGTTTTAAGACAGAAATGTACAAGAGTGCGGTAGATTGCGGAATTACGTACTAGAATCTAGTCAAATTTCAAGTATGGAAAGGGTCACATAAGCTCAATCTACATGCTCTCCACAATTGTCCCTATCATTCACGTCCTGAAATTGAGAACTGCACGATGTATTGCATGCACTTCGCATGCACTAGTGTAGACTATGGTGGCCCATATCACACGAGGGTTTCACCAGGAAGGGGACATAAATTATACAAGGGTTATGTATGTCTTTTTATTTGTCTTTCTTCAAGGGCCATACATTAGGAAGCTGTTTTAGATTTATCCTCAGACAGTTTTATTGCTACCTTTAAATGATATTTTTCTTATGAAAGTATATGCTCCAGGTTCTACAGTGAAAACGGCACTAACTTTGTAGGGGCAGATCGAGAGTTGCCAGCTCTGTTTCGAGGAGCCTCTCAAATTATGCCAAAAGTAGCTAAATGCTTAGCTAACGACGGAACTACTTGGTCCTTTATCCCACCGCATGCTTCTCGCTTTAGAGGTATCTGACAGGCAGGGATAACTTCAACTAAGTACAAGTATTGGAGATAGTCGATTCACCTTTAAGGAATTTATCACTGTCCTTTGTCAAATTAAGGGGTGCCTGAATGTAGGTCCGATTTTTCCGATCTCAAGCGATCCAACTGCTTTAGCAGCCTTAATCCCTGGGCACTTACTAACCGGAGGCCCTATTTCTGCTATCCATAAACCTTCCTTGACAGACTATAAAGATAATTCTCTTTCCAGATGGTCCTTGCGTACACAGATGTGTAACAATTTTTGGTACCGGTGGTCAAGAGCGTACCTCCATCACATACAACAGCGAAACAAGTGGTTGGTGGAAACTAACCAAGTTCAAGTGGATGACCTTGTACTTCTGAAGAAGGACTTTCACCGTTCACCAAATGGAATCTCGCCCACATTGAGAAACTCCATCGTGGAAGCCGTGGACTAACAAGAGTGGTTACTGTGCGCTCTACTAAATTTACGATGAGACGATCTTTGAATCGACTAGCGTTTCTTCCAGTCAAAGCACCTTAACAAAATTTGTTACTACTTATAATTCTAAAAAATAGTTTCACTTCAACAAATGTTTAACTACGAAACACTTTCCTCTTTTCTTTTCTTTTTCTTGCTCTTAAGCCTAATTAGCGATGGGCAGGATGTTCAGAATTGCTTTAAACCTTGCCTTCACAGACCACTCTTGCCTAGCTTACAACTTTTCCTTTTCGGATGAATCTGGTTTGGAGGGACTGGTCTGAGCGTACGCATCTTCTATCTCCTTCCGTTTGAAAATGATGGTTGCGAATCACCTTTTTCGCCACGTGTTTCGAATTAAAATTCGCCTCGTGGTCAATCCTTGACATAAAAAAAACCTTTCTCGCTCATGAAGCACTTACATTCTTTAATAGTTTATGAACAAATTTTTATAGTGAGATTGTGTACTTTGTTACACTTTTCTAAATATTTTACAAAATTTAGTGCCTCAATCAAATATTATTTAGATTACAGCGTTAGTTTCTTTAAATAAAATTTTTTACAGAATATATATATTTTTTAATTACTTACCTGAAAAATATTTTTTGTTAGATGACTATATCTTTGTAAAATGTTCACAGATAATCTTACGTCTGACATCTTATTTTTTAAAATTAATTATTATCTAATCGGAAGAAAGGACGGTAAAAGAAAACATAGTGATATAGGCTCAATGGAATTTATTGTATAAGAAACTGCTTAAGAATATAAGGGGTGATTTTTTTAAATTGAAACTTTTAAATATCTCGAAAAATATGGACTCTATGAAAAAATGTTATAAACAAATTTTAATCACTCTGAGGAGTACATAAAATAATGTTAAAATCCGTTCCCTTACAACGATCCCGGTGGTAGGGGTGGAGGCAACTTCTTTGGATAAAAATGCGTATGATTTGTCTAAAAGAATTTTCTCGTTTCGCGATAAATGGCGCTGTAATCGACGAAATTCAATTTTTCTTCATTTTACTGTAGTGAGTCCCCTCGCCTCTCACGATTCGAGGTACTCAGGGAATCATCTTTTAAGTAAAGTAAGTGCTCAAAATGATGACCTTTGGCTTCAATGCACTTATTAACTTGCCCTCACCCCCACCCCCAAGGGGAGGTGTGGGGGAGCCGACTTTCACATTAGTGTATTGATTAAATTAATTCATAACATTTTCTCATGGAGTGCCCATTTTCGTCACAATTTTCGTCGTTCATCAAATCAAAAAAATCATTCACGGCAGGTTCGGCTATTTTTTTAGTATCGCAATGCTCGAGTAATAAGGATACAATCCGAAACACACAATCTTCTACTAAACCGGATAATGCTTTGGGCATTTCAAAACGATAATTCGCACACAAAATAATATTTTCTAAACCAATGAAGCTCTCTTTTTCATAGAAAAGGTGCGAAAACTTTGATTTATGTTTTTCAAAAGAATTTCCATCATGGTTACTATTTTCACAATAAGATAACTTTATTTTCGTTAATACTGAGTGGCTCTAAATGTTATAACTTCAAACTACTCCTGAAATTTAAACAAAGTTGTTTGCCCCCAAATTAATTCCTTGTAACTTGCTGGACACAATTTTGGTAATGGTTTGAAAACTGCCATCTGACAGCACTTCAAGACTAAAAAATTGCGTGCTTACTGCAAGAGTTATTGAGTGCGTAGAGTGTAATTAAAATTAGAAGTGGCTTTACTTGTGTAACAGTTCCACCAACAGTGTAGCTCTTAACTGACCTTACAGAGTTTTGATGTAAACAAGGTGGGTTTATAATAGCTTCATGGGTGGGAGCAAAATAAGTCTAAACACGTTCTATGCAGTTTTAAGCACAAGTGACAAATAGTTAGAACTAAAAGATAAAGCCAAAGCAAGTATAAGTGCTTACTAGGGGATTTTAGAAAGGGTTAAGAGTTTCTGCTTCTCTGGGATCTACCTAAAAAATATCTAACATATCATCACATATATGTTTTTAGTTTTAATTATTAAGAGCGTGCATTAGTTTTGACGGATTTTTGCTGTTGTAAAATTGCGGGTTTATCCCAAAAGAGTGGTTACCAATTGATTATTCAAAGTATTTTCCATCGCCAGCCTCTAATTTCTCCTATCTTGCTGGTAGCGCAAGGATACCACGTCGGAAAAGTAACTTGTATTTTGAAGCTATTCACGAATCGATTCATTGTTTGGCATCTTCATAAGACGTGAATCGTTGCTCAGACGGACCATGAGGCATCAATCGGATAATGCGTTAATCAGACAGCACGATGTCTGGAAAATACGGAGGGTAGTGTAGGGCTTCCCATTGCAGCATTTTCAAGTATGTTTTGACAGTTTTTTCAACTTCAAGGCCCAGCGTGGTTATGCAGAAGAATAACTTTATCTTTTCTCTGCTCGTATTGCGATCTTTTGTCCTTTAATGCTCGGCTGAATCGCATCAGTTGTTTTCGACAAAGGTAGCCCGTGATGGTTTCGTTAGTTTCGAGCAGCTCATAGTACACTACGTCCTGATGATCCTATCAAATATAGAGCATGACCTTCGATCCCGGCTTAGCCCATAATTTTCTACGCTTCAGGTTCATATAGCGAATCCATTTCTCATCGCCAGTAAAAAATCGATATGGAAACCCTTTCCGATTTTTTCGTTGGAATAGCTGTTCGCAATTGAAAAATCTCCTTTCCACGTCTCTTGGCTTCAGTTCGTACAGCACCTAATTTCCTTATTTTTGAAATATTCCCGGTACAGGTAGGCGTCTAAAAATGATTGAAGATCAATTTCCAATGATTTTATAAGCTCGCCTTTCATTTCACATGGATTTTTACCGAGAAACGTCTCATCTTCGATCATTTTCGGATAGCCTGTACGTTTTTTGTCCTCCGTGTTGAATTTGCCACTTTTACATTTTCGAAACCAGTACTCACACGTTTTAATCTAAGAAGTATAATCCTCGTAAGTTTCCAAAAGCCGGAAAACTATCTCTTTGCGTTGGGGCAGACCATATCGACGGCGGCGCGAGGGCGGGACCAGCATGCATTTTTAAACGTTTTTCTATGCATGTAAAAGCTCAAAAATCTGAAATTAAAAAATTCTCAGTGGCACAAAATTTGGCGATGACAGTACGACATCGGTACGACATCTTTATGAAATCCCATGACCATGTTGCCACGGTGTTCTAACGATATTGTAAAGACATCGTCTAATTATACGACGTCTTTACGATATCGTGAAGACACCTTAAGAAGATAGTCATAGGACGTCTTAAAGTTTTCGTTAAGATGTCATGTTATGTCCTAAAGATGTCGCCAAATTTTTTTCCCACTAGTTTGTAATATTTAAATTTAAAGCATTCATCCATCTATCAATACGGATAATTTCTTGAGTCATAAATATGTATTATTATATATAAATTACATGGTTTGACTGGTGACTATCTTGGTAAAAAAATGTCAAACGAAATATAATGAAATGTGCGATGGAAAAATTCATCGTATAATTGTACATTGTTCAAAGTGGCAAATGGCTCATTAGGAATATACAACAGAGGCCGTATTTCATGAATGATTACCACTCTTCTGATTACTCCAATGACCCAAGGTCTAAACTTATAACTCTCAAAAATTTAATTATAAAACCACAGTGAAATCAACATTTCTCAAACTGATGTTCATTAAGGACAAAGTCAAAGAAACATTTCTCTAAATGCAAACTATATAGAGATATTTTAAAAAACTCAAGGTTGGGCTCAAATTCAACATCTGGCACGTCGGATTTATCCTACAGACCCGCGTTTTATACCAGTTGTGATTGTGAAGTACAGGTTACGTATTTGCAATAGCGCCAAAAAGTTATAAATTAATTGCCAAGTAAAAGACCATAGATTTGCATGCAATGTGTCATCTAAATGCGGATCAACGGCAGGCAATACTAGAAGCATCTGATGTTAAGCTAATTTAATTTATTTGTCAGTTTGCCTCGAATATCTTGTTTTTCTTAAAGATTGTAAAAAACTCAAGTTAAATTAAAATAGGAACGCATAGCGAATGCTATTCAAAACTCAAGTACGAGTAGTTTGAAAAACAAGAAAAATATGATTGGTAAATAAACAGGATTGATGTCTCTTACTTTATCAAATCATAGGCGATTTGATCTTCAAATTGTTAAAAAAAAGGGGGGTAAATAAACCTTTAATAATATGCAGCATGCAAGAAAAATGGTACTTCTTTTCAGCGAGCAGGTTGACACAACCAATCAAAAAATGCAAACTATAAATTATATAGTCGAATTTTTTCCTCGCTTTTTCCACACGATGAACGTGAAACGTAATGAGATCATAGCCAAGTGTTGATCCAACTTATATTCCTTATTGACAAAAATAGAAAATAACCTACTATGAAAATGAATTATGCGGAAAAAATAGATAATGATTTGCCGCGTACGCACGCGCGTGAGGCAAAGTTATAAGTCCAAAATCAACTTTATAGTTTAAAGTAGTTTTAAAATTAAATTTTCTCCTTTTTTTCTTTCTCTCCTCACTCACTTCTTTCTACTTGCTGTAACTCTGTGTTTCACTCATCTCGGTAGAATAAAGTGCTATTTTGCTGCCCCTTCATAAGCAGGAAAGGAGCGCTTATTCTACCTATTTCATTTAAAAGTACTTTATCACTTAATCATTTAACAAAACCAGACTTTGCCCACAGAAGAAAATTGGATAAATATTGTTTAGTGATTATTGACGCGAGACGTATTGAGCATTCAAGCATTATGGAACTTGTTAATGATATATTAAGGGTTTGAAAAAGCGCTTTTTCTTCTGGTAGAAGTCACTTTTTCCATATCCTTCAAGAGACTGGTGCCCCGAGAGAACTTGCGGCTCACAAGTAGCGTTTCACATACACAAGTGCTTAATTCGCTTAAATCCCAGGATGTATTCACTTCACACCAATCTATGCGACGAAAATTTCAGCGAGCTTATTATATAGTTTCTGATACTGATGAGGTTTGGGAGTGTGTCATTATGTGTGATCAGTCGTTTAACTGACATGAAAGTTTGTCCACTTACAAATATAATAAGCGCTATATCTTAGTAGTGATTGATATTTGAATAAATTTGTCTCGTTTGAACTTCTTCAAAATGCAACTGGACTATAGGTGAAAAATGCTTTTAACTGTATGTTCGAAAGAAGTAATCATCGGGACTTGCATGTTGGTGGCGATAGTGAGAAAGTGTGCGGTGATAGGCGCCACCTACGAAAACTCAATAAAAATGATTATAATGCGATAAACGATAAGTGGAGATTTTCGTTCTTTTTTTCCTCTATAATGACATATATTACGTTTCCCAAAAAACTACCCCTAAGTCTTACCCAACTACCCCCTGTGATCAAAAACGTTTTCAAAATGGGAAAACTACCTTCAACAATGTAAACATGTTTTAAGGCCACGTGAATCTATGCAGCGGAACATATATACGAGGGTGGATTGATAAGTTTCCGGCCTGACCAAGAAAAACAAAGTTTTTAAGAATTTTTTTTTTTATTTCTCAACATAATCTCCTCCAAGGCTGA
>NC_046663.1:141945889-141960788 GCF_010883055.1 Belonocnema kinseyi
AGCTATCTAAGGATGGTACTATAGAACGCCACCTCAAGGTAGGCCTAGTGGCGCCATCTCTTGGTCAGGCCGGAAACTTATCAATCCACCCTCGTATGTATGAAAAAAGCATTAAAAATAATCCAACTTGAAAGGAGCTGTTAGTTGATATTTGTTGGCTCCTTTTTTGCTCGCTGATAATATATAATACGTTCCCCAAAAATTACCCCTAAGTCATATATACTCACCTCTCGTGATCAAAAACGTTTTAAAAGTTAAAAAACCACCTTGAGTAATAAAAATGATTTAGGACACAAAATTAATAAAATGAAACTTGCAAATTTGCCTCTCTTTATAATATTTCCAAAATTACCCTTCCACGTGAACGTATGCAACATATATATAACATATATACATAAATGTATGTTCTGCTGCATAGATTCGCGTGGAAGGGTAGTTTTTTGGGAAAGTATGGAGAGGGGGAAATTTTGAAGTTTCATGTAATTAATTTGGAGTTCTAAATCATTTTTGCATTGTTCAAAGTGGTTTTCCAACTTTTAAAACGTTTTCGATGACGAGGGGAGGGTATGTATGAATTAGGGGTAGTTTTTGAATAACGTATTATATATTATCGGACAGAAAAAAAAGAAGAAAAAATTATCAGCTAACAGTTTCTTCCTAAATCATGTTTACATTGTTAAAGGCAGTTTTCCCATTTTGAAATATTTTTGATCACAGGGGTAGTTTTTGGGAAACTTAATATATGTCATCATAGAGCAAAAAAAAGCAAAAGAAATCTCCACTTATCGTTTATCGAATTATAATCATTATTAGTGAGTTTTCGTAGGTGGCGGCGCTGAGTGGACGTTCCTAAAATTGCATAGCTAGTATTTTGCACTAATGTAGAAGGTCTCATAAATCAATTGAAAGCGAATTCCTATGATGCTAAAAATTGGAGACTTTTCATAGATTCATCAAAGCGAAGTATAAAGGCTGTTTTACTCCACAATACGTATGTATATGCCCAAATTCCTGTAGCCCACTTTACTGTCATGCAGGAAAAATATGAAAATATGAAAGTGCTTTTGCGAAAAATAAACTACAACACTCATCAATGGCAGATTTCCGGAGATTTGAAAATAATAACAATTTTGCTTCGACAATAGTCTGGATTCACAAAATATCCTTGCTATTTGTGCTTATGGTACAGTAGAGATCGTGCACATCATTATAAGAAAAAAGAGTGATCAAGAAGGTCATCGTTCGCAACTGGTACGCGTAACATCATACATGAGTACTTAGTAGATCCATCTAAAATTCTGATTCCTTCACTTCACATCAAGCTTGGACTAATGAAACAGTTTGTAAAAGCTCTTGACAAAACTGGACGATATTTCTAATACCTCGTAGAAAAATTCCCTAAACTTTCTGAGGCTAAATTGAAAGAAGGATTATTCTATGGATTACAAATCAGAACTATGTTCAGGGACACTACCTTCGTGAATACAATGAATGAATTAGAAAAAAAAACCTGGCTTAGTTTAAAGGCTGTGGCCGAACATTTTTTGAAAAAGACGAAAAAATCGTGTCAAAAATGATTACAGACTTTTGAAAGCTTGGATGTTTAATGAATTTGAAACTACATTTTCTACACTTCCACCTTGATAAATTTCCCGAAAATCTCCCCGAGAATCTCCTCCTCCATCAACAGCGACTGACAAGGACTTACGAAAGAAAAACGAGGCAATAGGATGGACGAAACGGAAAAGTATCTCCATCAGCTATCTTTCTCCAGACCGTTGCGAAGTATAGGAATTAATTCACGCACATCGGCCTCTCCCTTGATCATGTAATTCTTTACTTTCAATTTATTCAACGGTTTATGTTAATAAAATAGGCTAAATTTGGTTACTCATGGATTTTAGGGGTTGCTGATTATGACTCCGATTGAAAAAATTCCAAAAACTAAATGGCGGATTAAATTTGGCGGACATGCATGCTAAATAAGTTTTTCATTTTCTTTTAAATTGGTATAAGGGGATTTTAAAGGTCGCCGATTACGAATCCGATGTCGAAAAATAAAAAAAGGCGGAACCAATATGGCGGGCAAGTATGCTGAATAAACTTTCGATTTATTTCAAAACTGATATAATGAAGTTTTCGAGCTCGCTCATTATAAATCTGATGTTTGTTATATTGAATCCATGATTCTTTTACTTCATTTTTGACATCAGATACTTAATAAGTGAGCCCAAACACCCCCTTCTACCAATTTAAAACAAATCAAAACTTTATTTAGCATACTCGTCCGGAATACTGCGCCCGCCATTTTGTTTTCGGCATTTTTGACATCAGATTCGTAACCAGCGATCCCGAAATCCTCTGAGTAACAGAATTAGGCCCATTTTATGAACATTTTATACTTTTGGCCAGCTTTTCGCAAGTTTGTCCCTCTGTGCGCTCGTGAAATTTTCGTTTCAAAAATTCAAAAATGTCGTTTCTCGTGCACGTCATTTCTTTGTTACCTGATGCTGTGAAAAATAATAAATGATAAGGCCGAGCATCATTAGTGAAAATATAATGAATGTTATAAAAAAAAACTTGTTCTGTGGAACACGCAGACACCCTGTTACAGTGCCTTGCCATATTATTAGGCCATAGCTGAAAAGTTACAATTCTCACATTGCTTTTTTTAATTAATTGTAAGTATTTGAAGCGTTCTTGCGTTTTCAAACTGCTAGTTCACTAGATTTTCCGAATTTGCCTGACGAATTAGCACCTTATTAGGTCTAGAACGTTGGTCTAGAACGTTGGGAACTTCATGGAACACAATTCACTAAGGACGATCCTACGACCAAGTAAGAGCTAATTCGGATACTCAATCACATTTTGGAAAATTGCGCAGAGATAAAGATTAAAATTGGAAACTGTATGAATAGTAAGCCTCATCGTATTAAAGCTTTATTATATGACAAAGGTTGGCATGCGAAATTATGATTCTATTAAAAATTAGTTTTTTATTGTAAAAATGCTTAAGTTCAGTACAGATAATTATTTTTTAAATAAAATGGATAAACCATAATATATTTCTCTAAGATTTTACACAACATATCTCAATATCAATCTCTATCTTATATAAAATGATTAAAAAGTAATATTTTAGCTTTGGCTTAATAATTAGTATTTCATATAGCAACCTTTAGCAGATAATGCAGCTTTAATGCCACGAAGAATATTGCTTAAACAGTTTTTAACTTTTCTGTTTATCTTTTGACAATGTTTCCAAATGTGATTGAGTTTCCGAATCAGCTCTTACTTGGTCGTAGGGTCGTCTTTACCTACTTTTGTTTAATGAAGTACCAAACCTTCTAGATTGGGTTCATATCTTAAGATTTTCTCGGTCCGACGAGAACGGTACCTTTTTCAGACCTAAAAACGTGCTAATTCGTCTGTCAAATTTGTCAAATCTAGTGAACTAGGAGTTTAAAAACACAAGAACGCTCAAAATACTTACCATAAATCACAAAAATAATGTAAAAATTGTAGTTTTTCAGCTTTGGCCTAATAATATAGCAAGGCACTGTACTTTAGAAAACAAGCCATACGCAGAGGCAGAAAAAATAAAGATGTTCTTTTTTAAAATCAAAATTTGACACCATTCTACTATTTTCACTATTTCAAACAGTACAGGATCTCTTAGGATCAGAACTATTGTGACATCATACGAAAGATGTGATTATAAATCGATCAGAATCGCAGGAATTTTTCGTCTCTACGTTAAAAGCATACAAGGATGAAAAAATAAAGTAGTAGATGAGTAAAAATATTCGACGCATCTCCAGGAACAGCCATTATATTGCAGACAATGATTCGCACAGTCGCTATTGTGACATAAGACACTTTCAACAACAGCTGGTGTCGTTTACACACGTGAGCTAGCTCTCAGTTTGTTTTATAAAGTATGCAGAGACTCCCTCCCTCTCTGAAATATTCTGCATAATTGACTTATATTGATGACTTTGAAATTTTGACTTTTTTCCTACTTTTTTGGAATTCCGACCACTGTGCGATCTTATAATATCGATTTCCTTAAGTTTGTTAATTCAAAAATTCAGTTGTCACTGTTTATTTCCTAATAACGTTAATCTATAATATTTGAAGGTTTGAAAATTTACAATGGTGATCCGAGCTTTGTAATTTCGCAACCCCCACCCCCTATCATTGTTTAAGTTAAGACTAAGCTAGTCGATTCTGTCGACCCTAATTTTTTCTTTTTTAAAATTTTGTTTGATCTTTTTCTTGTTTTGACCAATTTTATCTTTTGGTTACCTAGTTTTACCTTTTCGTTGCATTATTTTGGATTGTATTATCTTTTTTTTATCGCTTGTTTTAAATTATGGTATCGCCTTTCGATTGAAATCGGTGACGTTTCCCCTTAATCATTTAACCTGAAACGTTTAACGTTCAGTGAGATTTCTATCCCATTTAAAATATAGATTCCGTGTATTCTTATCGTTTCGCACGCACATTCATTGAATTTATTTGCCTGTGTCTCAAGCCTTTCTGTGCTATTTAGAGATACCGACAAATTTGATGTAATTTTATCTTTATTTGATTTTTTCAAATTAGCGTTACAGCAATAATACGTAACACTTTTCAAAATAGAGCGTGTACTTCTGTTAAAAGATGGTTCTTTCGTTCTCTCTAGTAGCTTAAACCTTATTGACCCAATTTGTCAAGTTTCTCAGTCAAGTTTAAGCACGGACAACTTTGTTAATTATCCTGGAAAAGTTCTGAACATTCATTGGCGGGTATTTTCAAGTCTGCTCTTTGAGAATTTAACCCAAAAATTTCGAAAAAAACCCCTCCATAACCTATTTTTCAATTTTTAAAAAAGTGATTTTTTAAGGTAATTTTCTTTTAATCGCGTTTTGGATGCGAAAGAGGTTTTGAGAATAGCTAAAATTATAAAAACTCTGGCTCAAAATGTCCAAATAATAAATTTATGAACACAGTAAATTCATTTTTTATCATTAAGGGATTGTAGGACCACTCCTAAAATAACATATTTACGAAAAATCGTTGTTTTACGGATTTTTCTGAGAAAAGTTGTTTCAGCTTTGAAAACAGATAAAAAGCGGGGAAAACATACTACAAATAATAGAAAACATATTTTCTTTTGTCATCTAAGGTTATATTTCGTTGCCACCACATAAAATAGCCCAAAGGGGTGAAAATCGGCAGTTCTTTAAAAATACTTTTTTAAATACCAAAAAATTACAAATAAATTTAGCTCTGAAAATCAATAAAAGTTGAGTTACGCTAAAAAATTTGAAAATCTGCCAAGTTTTATTCACCTAGAAATTTATTTTAATGATTTTTTTATAAACATTTTCGAAATGTTTGTATGTGCTTGCGTATGGAACGTCTTTAGCCACTTCTTCAATAAAGATGTTTCTAGTTCTTACCGCGCTGAGGTAGACCTTTATAAAGAACCTTCTTCTTAATAGCGGTTTTTCGTAAATATGCTATTTTAGGGGTGGCCGTATAACCCCTTAACGATGAAAAATGAATTTTCTGTGCGTTTAACTGTATTGTTTAGACATTTTGAGCTTGAGTTTTTGTGATTTTCGCTATTTTCAAGACTTCTTTCGCATGAAAATTGCTAAAAAAATTACCTTGAAGAAGCATGTTTCTTTTTTAAAATTAAAATATAGGGTGGGAAGGGTTGGTTTTTCCGAAATTTTCGACTCAGATTCTGAAAGAGCATACTTCAAAATACCCGCCAATAACTTTTCAGATCTTTTCCAGCATAATTAACAAAGTTGTCCGTGCTTAAAGCTGACGGACAAAAACGGTCAAATTGGGTCAATAAGGGTTAATGGAAAAGCACCCGATATTTTAATTTTCGCATCCTATGTGCCTATTTTTCAAAATTCGCTTTTGTTATCTACATATTTATTCAACACTTGAATTGGTTGGACTTAGAGAACCTTTTTCTCTAGAGGTACCGGTCCCACGAATCTCCAGGGATGAACAACTGGCTTGCTAGGCTAGTTTTCACCGCATGGGCCGCCGAGATTTTCAAAGTGCGAGGCGGGAAGCGAACCTGCAATGATTGATGATCTTTCTTTAAATACGTTTTCATTGCCATTTTATGTGATCTGTTACATACTTCAGTTGAATTTTATTGTACATGATATTTAGGAGTTTTTTCATGTCTTATTAAAAATTCTTCATTTAAATTGATTGATTTGTTCACGTACTCATTTCCGTTATCTGTGAACAAAGTTGTAGGTGTTCCCCATTTTTAGATTATACACTTATGAAATTATTTTTCAATTATCGATGATAGTTTAATTTTAACTAAAATTAGTTTTACCGATTTAGTAGGCATATAAAAAATACTAGGATGTATTGATTTCACGATTTTGACATTGACAATGGACCCACCATGTCTGATGCTACAACTGCGCATGGTTCTTTAATTATCCCTTTTCTCATTAAACCTGCTTGATTATTCACTTTCGGTCATGTCCTTGGGCAAATTTCGCATTATTTTACGTATTTTAAAGTAACGCATGTTTATTATCGTGATCTTTAATAAAATTTGATCTTTTCATTTTTTTAGTATTCTTACTTTACACGGGTTGCTATCTACATTTAAGCTTGATTTTAAATTGTCCAGTCTATAAAAATACAGTTGAATATCGCGTATCCTCCAGTTTAGATTTTCTTCTTGTTTATTTTTTTTAATGTAGCATTTTATTTTCATACCAATGATCCTTAATTTAAAAAAAAAACCTTTTTTCTCGATTTCTACTATACCGACTAAAATACTTGGAACTTTTATTTCGTTTTTGTTCAAATTAGATGACGCACCTTGGATATGCTATAAAATTCCCTTTCTGTAAATTATTTCATAATCGAATTTTAATAATTTGAAAGTCGATCTTGATAATCTACATCTAGGTTTTTTTAAAATTGTGAATCCATTTTAAGGCAACATGATCTGTAATAACTTAAAATGAATATTCCTCTAAATACGGCATAAACTTTCCTATTGCCCTGACTACTACCAAACCTTCTTTTTCTGAAACAGAATATTTACGTTCTGTGCCATTCAGACCTCTACTTGCAAACGCCATTACAAAATTGTTACCGTTTATGTTTTGAGCTAATACAGCCCCTAATCCTGTATCGGTAGAATCGGTTACAAGTTGAAATAGACTTCCAAAATCAGGGCAGGCTAAAATTTGTGCAGTTTTAGGTTCTCCCGGCTTTCTTCCTGGAATAATAATTATTTTGTCTTAAGAATTTGGGACATGATAGCAAACATGCTAACGGAAGTCCCCGCACACTTTTTTTGTTGGTTAAATCAAAAAATGCAATTTTGCTAAAATGAATGCGTGTGTGTGTATTTCGAAGTTATGTGTGTTATAATTCTCTACCACAATTATTCTTCAGTGCTACCAGGAGCATTGGTACGACAGAGACCTACATTATCAGAATGACAGAGAGCTCAAAAACGATCCTAACCTCAAAATAGCGCACGTGCATAGCATTTTCATAGCATCTTCGAGAGAAAAAAGCCGAGGAGACTGTATCCGATAGACCACACAACGAAGTATCACATGCCCTTAAGAGCTTTTGCAGGGGTTCTATCATCGCTGCAAATTTCGGGATAAATTTTATGTACCACGATGCCATTCCTGTCAATCTTTGTATTTGCTTAACTGCTTTTGGCGTTGAAAGATCCAGAACAGCTCTGATTTTGTCTTCATCTACTTATAAACCTTTTTCATAAACTTTAAATCGTAAATATTTTTTTCGGACTAATCTAATTCACATTTGTCGAAAATATTGTTAAAAGTTTTTATTTTATTTTATCTAACACGATTTCTAAATTTTTTAAATGTTCCTTAAAATGTTTTGAGATTATAATTATATCATCTAGGTAACAAAATACATGTGGTTTTAATCCTAGTGTTATTATTCTGTCTGTCAGGCACTAGAATGTAGATGGAACATTTGTTAGTCTAAATAGAATTATCTGGGACTGATACATTCCTTTGCCTTGGACTATAAAAGCTGCTGCTGATTTAGATTCCTCATCCAAGGGTATCTGATTATATGCTCAACGAAGATCTATTGTCGAAATGTATTTTGCTGACCTTAATGTATCTAACTTTTCCAACATTATAGGAATTGGGTATACATTTTTTTCTATTGTATTAACTTTCCTATAATAAAAAAAAGTATTTCTTATTAGGTTTCTTTATCATTATTATAGGATTCGACCAATCACTATTAGAAGGTTCTATAATTTTTTTTGTCCAAAGTCGATCTACTTCTTCACACATCAATTGTCTTATTTTAGGTAACACATAAAAATATTTTTGTTTTACTGGCTAATAACCTTTCACTCCTATTTTATGCCTAGTTGAATGGGTCGGTTTCAATTAAATTGATGACATTTTTATAAAATCTCTAATTTAAGTTAATTTTGATATTTGGTTTAGCCAATTAGACGGAGACATTCTTGCAATGTGTTTTGTGCGGTGTCCGTTGGCTCCGTCCTAAGAAACTCGCAATGCAGGAAACAGCAACGAAAGATACCGAGGAACATAAGAATAGGAAGAGCGAAGAAATAAAATGAAACGACGAGCGAGAGAAAGAGACAGATTTTCTACAGTCCGAAGTCTCTTCACCCGTTTTGCCATACACCCCACCCCAAGCTCTTCCTACAGATTATGCACTAGACTCGATCCGCCAACACCCCAACCGGCACATAGTGTACAAGTGCATGTTGCCCTAAACCCTAACACCGTGCAAGGCGACCGACGCAACACTGACATGGGCCAGCGTGGGCGTCGAAAGATTAAAAAAGAGCTCAAAATCAACAATTGAATGAACTGTAAGGCGCTTTATGAATCATGAATCTATCAAGGACCTTCAGAGAACTGGTCGGCCAAAATCTGCAGGATCTGAGGAGATGCAGATGGACATACCCCAAGCATTTGTTGAAAACCCACAACTTAGTTTACGTCGAGCTAGTTATGAGCGTGACGTAACTCCTGAGACAGTGCGCAATATTTTAAAAAGCATTCATTTCCATCCTTACGAAGTTCATCTGGTACAAGAGCTCAATGAAGACGATCCTGATCGTCGGGTTGAATTTTGTGAAATTGTGATGGACAGAATTGATAGAGATCCTCTTTTCTTTTACAATACAGTATCTTCAGATGAATCTACTTTCACTTTAATAGGTGAAATTAACAGGCAAAATTGTTGATAATGGTCGGACAGATATCCTGATTGGATGTTGGAGAGTCACACACAATATTCACAAAAGATTAATTTTTGGGCCGGTATCTTGAATGATACATTGATAGGCCCTTTCTTCATCGATGGTAATCTCAATGCTCCTGCATATGGAGAGCTTCTCAGAAACCAAATTGTACCAAGAATAAGGGAGATTACAGGTCATAATTTTCAAAATATTTGGTTCCAGCAGGGCGGAGCAGCGGCTCATTACGTTAGGGAGGTTCGAGCATATTTGGATACTCAGTTCCCTCAAAGGTGCACTGGAAGAAGGGGTGAAATCGAGTGGCCTGCTAGATCTCCTGATCTGACGACTCTCGAATATTTTCTTCGGGGTTACTCAAAGAGCAAAGTATACTCAACGCAACCGCAAAGCTTAGACGAATTGCAAAATCGGATTCTGCAACAGGCTACTTTGATTGATAGGGAGATGATTCGTAATTCTCTAACTCATTTTTACAATCGCATAGCTTTTTTCAAGAAGCTCAAGGTTCTCAGTTCGAACATCTTCACTGAAGCGTGAGAGGCATGGGGACTCACGCTAATCAAGCACCCCAAAGGGAACAGTATTTACTACGTCCACGTCGTTGTTCCTGGGTAATGCTAAACGTAAACGTAAACTGCTTGGAAAAAACCTTGAAAAAACCTTGAAGATCATCACCAAGATCAATACAGAGCTCACCAATGAATTTCTCGTTGAAATTTACTGCAGGAATTGCACTGACCTCTTGGAAAACTTTGTTAATTTCAAATAACCTCTAACTAAGCTTGAAGCTTGACCTTTGACTTGGGTACGTACTTGAACGTAGAATTTTCCGCTCTATCGATTGTAGATGTAAAAAAGGAGGTTTCCATTTGAATAAAAGTTGACCTTTAAAAAGCTATGAAGATCAACTTCAAGGTCAAAATGAAGGTCACCATTGAATTCCTTATTGAAACTTACTTTAGAAATGACCTTCACTTTTTTGAAAAGTATTTTACTTGAGGAAATATCCAACCATCCCGGGACTTTTTAGACACCCTGTATGTGTGTGTGTGAGGATTGTTTTTTAAAAATTATAAACATTGATAACTTTTGTTTTATCAAAATTTAAAACTCGAATCTTGAAGCCAGTTATCAATGGTTAAACAATAATTTGTTTTCGGAAAGTATAATCCAAATCGCTGTTTATTAATGATAAGGAATCAATGAATGGATTTTTTTATAATAAGCATATCTAATTAGAATAATAATTAGGATTTTGAAAGCATAATCCGAACTGTTGTTCTCCAAACATAAATTCTCACATTGATCGTTTTGCATAGAATTTACGAGAATACATTCCAAATTGCTGTTTTTTAATTATAAACAAGATTAAAAACAAATAAATCATCGAATTTAATTATATCCATTAAAAATAATAATTTAGATTCTGGAAGTAATTCGAACTGTTGCTGCTGAGAATAAAAAATAAATGTTTTATTTTTTTTATATTGAGTTTGGTTGTCGATGGTTAGACAATAAGTCGGATCCGGAAGGTATGATCCGGATATTTGATTAATCAGTAAAAGATTATCAGGTCCATTAAAAATAGTAATTGGGATTCTAAAAATGACCAGACTCTTCGCTTATTAATAATTCGGATTATAAAAGTGATCTGAATTGTTATTTTTCAATTTAACACAATACGCCTACATCACATAATATTTCGCATTCACCTGATTATATAAAACTTGATTTAACCTGTTGTTTGACCAATTGACTGTAAATAACCACACATAACAAATCTATTCTTCTATCATATACTAGACAGGCCCCAATTAACGCTTTCATTACCCGCTA
The DNA here is from genome assembly GCF_010883055.1 of Belonocnema kinseyi. Taxonomy (NCBI): domain Eukaryota; kingdom Metazoa; phylum Arthropoda; class Insecta; order Hymenoptera; family Cynipidae; genus Belonocnema; species Belonocnema kinseyi. The sequence continues at coordinate 141,957,015 of NC_046663.1, forward strand.
AGAAAATCGGATTTTGTGTGAAATAATCGTAAATAACAAAATAATTAACTGTGACAGTAGTTGAGCCAGGCTCGAAATGATTTTACTAATTAGAACTCTAGTGAGGCCAGTAGGGGCCACTTTTGACTCTACTAGACTAAGGACGAATGATATGTTAGACGCAGGGAGGCGGTCATTAGAACTCCACAAAAATAACATGGGTGGAAGGTCGGCTTGATACATAAAAAAGCAGACTCCTACTTAATGTTTAGATGGATGCTTCAAAATTCCCCTACAATCTGGTCACCTCGGAATCTAGAAGATCTACAATCGGCCAAAGAGTAGTTAAGGAGCCCTGGACTGTCGCGGCGGACGACGTAATTGGGCCGTTGCCCAAGGTAAGAGAGGGTACGAAAACCAAATAGTCTTTCAAAATCTATTTAAAAAATGGATCGTAACGCGGTGGGGAACCTTACAGGTTCTCCACTCGGGCAGCGTTACCGAGTATAATAGTAAGGACGTAAACGAGCTAGGCGTAGAATTTAGGATTTACCATTCTCTTGCACTCCTCTATCACCTACAATCCTGTAGATTCGCCTATGACACCTCACTCCACAGTACTAATAGGGCGACGCTCGCATTCCTAAATACAGAAAAAGAGCCTTGTCCGCAAAACTCCTTTCGCCGTCGGTCTTGACAACTCGAATTTTTAAGAAAATCTCTCCTGAAGGCCCTGATCACTCAACTCCAGGATCTGGCTTTTCTAAACAGGCCCGATACTAAAACCTTCGTCGGAAGAACGAACGGTTCAAGAAGGGGCGCATAGTTAAAGAGTTGACCCACGTACTGATCAGTACACGGATCAATGTCTATAAACTAGCTTTACAGGACGCGAATAGAGACGCAGATATTAATATCGACTGATGATTCAGCGAAGGACGTCCACATTTAGACTGTGAGCTGGATATCATTCAGCGTGTTTAACTTTGTAACCCATCCTACTCGCGATAAATTTATGTAAGTTTGAGCGATACTCTGAACGTAAGCCAAATATAGTGTCGCTAGGTAAAGGATAAAAATCCGGTTGAGAACCGATACACGGAATGCAAGCGCGGCTATAATTGCGCAAAAATACGACCCGGGTAGGACCTGGTACGCGGGCGTATAAAATGGTTTACGAAACTGATCTAAAAGGTAGTTTTCGATTTTTGATGACAGTACCGGCTCGTAGTTCGCTTGAGTAATAAACCTCCAGCAAGAAACGGGATCCAGGAACAGCGTGGTGATCACAGGAGGAGAGGCAGCAGTCTTGGGACCAGATCCAGAGCCGGCTACGTCAAAAACGGGGGTCCGATTGACAGCCCAGTATGGGTCCAGTGTATCTATGCCTTCGGGGCGCTGGGCTATCGACCATCAGACACACCCAGATCGGCGAGCTCAATCGGATTGAGCTTCAACCTCCTGGACAAATTGAGACAGGAGATAGGCCAGCAGGCCATGGGGAGTGAGGTAGCCCGCGACAGCATCACCGCCAGCACACGCTCGGGACTGGGTGCCCAAACCGATGGTCGTGGCCGATGGTGAGGGCCGACCCTTAATTCAGGAGATATTCAGTGAGGTATCTTTTTACCCACAAAAATGATAGAAATCGACACTAGCAATCTAAGTTAACACTTCAAATAATAGAAATTCTTAGCGTCTTTTAAGACTAGATGAGCCATGAATTACAAAAAATTTTTTGTTAAATTTGTCCTGAAAAAAGATCTTTCTAATTGCTCTTCTGGGAATTATATCACACAACTTTCGATTGCCGGTCGGGTGCTTTTCCCATTAGGCAACTTAGGAGATCGAAACCACCGATCACTGGAGATGTCTTTCACCCAACGGGAATATTAAAATCAACTGAAATGTTGCAATTTGATTATTAATAAATAATTGAAAATTACCACGTACATTTGGCAATGCCTCCTCAACCCCCCTAAGACAATCTGGACTCTACTCGACAAATTACTCCACAGTTTAATCCTCAAAATCCAAATTTAGGAATAATAACATAAATAGCCACCCCCCCCCCCCCCCCCCCCCCCAAAAGGAAAAACTTAACTCAGTTCAAAGAACGCAGTATACCGGTTTCTCGCACAGCCAGCTCACACTCGGTGTTTAAGCAGGTTTTGCAAATAAGGAGGGTTTAAAACATCAGATATATACCTCTATATTCAGAACAATTAGAAATTATAATTTATGTAATTAAACAAAATTAGAAACGATTAGGGGTCTAGTTTAAAATATTTCTTAAAATAAGTCTTTTAAGTCTCAACAAAAGAAAATGAATTGAAAAATCACTGGGCTAATACTTGAAGACGGGGGTCATTCACGGATTTTAATATGAGTTCAATCTACTTCCAGGGAAAAAATCAATTCTAGACTTCCATACATGACCAAATGAATTTAATTGAAATACTTGACCAGGATTCAGTATAAAAGTTGTATATTTTGGAGCGACACTTGCCTAGGGGCTCAATTCAATAAATTTGCAAACCAAAACTCACCATTGGGGAGACATTTAAATAAAATAATAACATGTATAGTCATTTCACCGAATAAAAAATGAAATAAACCAGAGCCTAGTTAAATAAGTTCCGCCTCGACAACGTGTGGCGCCATTTTCTCGAAAGTAACAAAAGGATTTCGCCGGGAGTGGGTGCTAATCTGAAAAATTGCACCCGCTTCCAGCGAAATCGCGGTAAAATTTCAGCCACAACCACGTCTCACAACCGTGAGATAGGTAGTTACAGTCTGTAAAGGAATCAATACGACGATCCAGCAAAAGCCTCGTGGGCCCTAAGAACACGGAGCGACCTAAGGACAACCGCCTTCTGCATTTTTCCCGCAAGTGTTCTAGCATATTGTTGACACGCAGGGATGCTTTTTAGGCTATTAGCAAGTGAAAACTTGGCACCTCCAAGAGCGCCGATGATAAGGACGATCAGTTTAACAGAATATTCCGGGTACAATCGTTGCAACTCCCTTATAAGGTCTCGATACCTCTCTTTCATTTCATTCTCCTTGGCTATGATATTTTTGTCAGCTGCTGCCGAAAATTCGATAACGAACATGGTTCGCTTCTCGAAGTCAAGAAGAACCATGTCACGCCTCGAGTGAGCAACAGAAACAATTGTCGGGAATATAAAGTTCCAGTATATACGGCACTTCCCAATCTCGACAATTGACTCAATTTCCCTAGGAGCATTTAGAGGAGCGATATTAAGGTGAATGCCGTAGGAGTGACAGAGATGGTAATAAAGTACTCTTAGTGCCGCATTGTGCCTTTCAATGTAGGTCGTTCCCACGTGTGTTCGACAACTAGATAGTATGTGAGCTAAATGCTCGGGGTGTGCATGGCACGCCCTACAGCTATCATCGGGAATGTCTTGGCTCAAAATGTGGCGACGGTATGTTAAGGTGGAAATGACACCGCCTTGGCATGCAAAAATGAAACCCTCTGTACCAGACTTTAATCCGGGCGATTTAAGGAAAGCACACGTTAGTATATCGTTCGAAAATCCCCAGAGCTAGATGCAGTTGCTCTCTAATTTTAGCATAGATCTTAAGATCTTCCATGTAAAATACATGAGTGATCTTGTACTTTCGATCTGCAGGTTTGCCGCACAAGTACCCGTCGGAATGGCGCAGTGGATACCGGGCGACCTCTCAGAGTACGCAGCCTTATCCTTGCATGCGGGGCTCTACAAGGATGGACGAACCCCTTTCCCTAGCTTCTCGTGGGAACAACAA
>NC_046663.1:141960888-141962565 GCF_010883055.1 Belonocnema kinseyi
AAATTGCACCCGCTTCCAGCGAAATCGCGGTAAAATTTCAGCCACAACCACGTCTCACAACCGTGAGATAAGTGGTTACAGTCTGTAAAGGAATCAATACGAAGATCCAGCAAAAGCCTCGTGCACCTTAAGAACACGGAGTGACCCAAGGACAACCGCCATCTGCATTTTTACCGCAAGTGTTCTAGCATATTGTTGACACGCAGGGATGCATTTTAGGCTATTAGCAATTGAAAGCTTGGCACCTCCAAAAGCGCCGATGATAAGGACGATCAGTTTAACAGAATATTCCGGGTACAATCGTTGCAACTCCCTTATGAGGTCTCGATACCTCTCTTTCTTTTCATTCTCCTTGGCTATGATGTTTTTGTCAGCTGGTGCCGAAAATTCGATTACGAACATGGTTCGCTTCTCGAAGTCAAGAAGAACCATGTCAGGCCTCGAGTGAGCAACAGAAACAATTTTCGAGAATATAAAGTTCAAGTATATGCGGCACTTCCCATTCTCGACAATTGACTCAATTTCCCTAGGAGCATTTAGAGGAGCGGTATTAATGTGAATACCGTAGGAGTGATAGAGATGGTAATAAAGCACTCTTAGTGCCGCATTGTGCCTTTGAATGTAGGTCGTTCCCGCGTGTGTTGGACAACTAGATAGTATGTGAGCTAAATGCTCGGGGTGTGCATGGCACGCCCTGCAGCTATCATCGGGAATGTCTTAGCTCAAAATGTGGCGACGGTATGTTAAGGTAGAAATGACACCGTCTTGGCATGCAAAAATGAAAGCCTTTGTACCAGACTTCGATCCGGGCGATTTAAAGAAAGAAAACGTTAGCTCACAAGACATGGACTGATCCTTCACATTTCTGTGGAAGATACCGTGCATCCTCTTATCGAGGAGCTGTTCACGAAAGTTCTTCTCTTGTGCTTTCTTAATCCGGGCTTTCAGGAGTGAGTACTCGAGATAGATTAGATTTGATGCATTTTGCTCACCCCTAATACTGAAGTCAAATCCAACTATTTCAGCAGCCTCCTCCGCTGCTTTGTATAGAAATGCTCCTTTGCCCACTTCTTCGTGATTCCTTACCATTTTAAGAAGAGGGTCTCTTCCATTTGCAACTTTATGTGCTGTACCCAGAATAATCCTGTTGTGAAGACATTCAAGACTCAATATTCCGCGACCCCCTTGACGGCGTGAGATGTTTAGTCGTGGAACGGAAGACTTAAGATGCATACTTTTGTTCATGTGCATAACCTTTCTTGTCCCGATATCAAGAGATCTGAGCTCGTTCTTCGTCCATGGAACTACTCCAAATGAATAGAGTAGTACCGGGACGGCAAGCATGTTCGTTGCAAATACTTTGTTCCTCGCCGACAGTTCGCAACACCAAATCTGTAGGATGAGACGTTTGTATCTGCTTCGGAGAATATCCTTTATAGATGTCACATCCTGAATGCGGCTCTGTGGCACGCCCAGGTATGTATAAGTCTCTCCAGCGCAAAGATGTCGTATGGCGCTTCTATCAAGAAGCTCAGGATCTTCAGGGAAGCCATTAAGTTTTCCTCGCTTCAAATGAACCTTGGCGCATTTGTCTAACCCAAATTCCATTCCAATTTCCTTAGTATATCGTTCGACAATCCCCACAGCTAGATGCAGTTGCTCTCTGTTTTTAGCATA
>NC_046663.1:141962665-141988358 GCF_010883055.1 Belonocnema kinseyi
AAATATAAATATAGTTGGCTATTTCAGAAACACATTCTGTATTTTAAAAGGTATTACTTATTAATACAAGTCAGCTTTACAAGGAATCTGTATTATCATCAGAGACGGTGCCCCTTATCAGTGAACACATTCTTTTATTATGAATTAATATTTTTATAAATTAAATTTTTCCTGAAAAAAGACCGTCGCCGTAGCTCCGCTGGGAATCGAACCACAGAACTTTTGATTGCCGGTCAGGTGCTTTTCGTTCGAAATAAGAGTCCTTTTTGGAAACACACACTTTATTTTGTAAGGTGTTACGTATTAATACAAGTTAATTTGACAACAACAGGATGCGAAAATAACAAGATAACGGGCGCTTTTGAATTAATTGAAGGTCAGATAATTTGAGCTTATAAATAAAAAGTAAGACTATTAGTCACCAGAATTTATTACTACCTAGGTTCGAATAAATCAAAAATTCGAGTATACTAACAAACGGTATGGATGATTACATATAGGTACGCGTGGTTTTATTAAACAGTAAGCGCCCCTGGGTGCCATATGGCATCGTTTCGAACGTAGACGCATAATTTTTTGTATCTCTAGTGATTTCGAACGCTATATGATGTCATAACATCAAAGCGTACACAGTAAAAAAGCTTGTTGCATTTTAGTACGCTAAACGTACGAGGGTCATCTCAAAAGAAATTCACAATATGGCCCCGCTGTGAACTGAATGAAGCAATGTGCATTATGTTTACATCTGTAATAGGGAAAATTGTGAGGAGTTGACACGTATTTTGATTTATTTGTTCGTGCATTGTTTCTTGAAACAACGGGTGTGAAAGATGGCTTATGCAGGTACCTCGGGTACTGTGACGCGCGAGGCTCAGCGTTTGTATATCAAAATCGAATGCGTCGCGAAGATCCAACAGATATTCATAGTGCTTTGCGTGAGGATTGTGGTGATCAAGCAGTAGATCGAAGTGCGGTTTCTCGTCGGGCTTTGCGTTTTCGTGAAGGACGTATAAGCATAAGCGATGACCCGAGTTCAGAAAGGCCACGAACGGCAACTGATGAAGGAATTGTTAAACTTGTCACAGACGTTATTGAGGAAGACCGCAGAGCTACGTGTGAGGAACAAAAGCAGACTCGCTTGGACATTGCAACATCGCTGAAGCAAAGATTTCTAGCTGAAGGCGATGGATTCCTCTTGCGAATTGTGGCTATCGATGAAACATGGGTTAGGGATTTCGAAACTGACTTTCTCAGAGATGGGCCTCTCATTTTGAATGATAATGCAAGTCCACACTTGGGAAAGGTGGTGACAGATTTGCTGGAGAAGTATGAGTGGGAAATGTTACCTCGCCCATCCTTTAGCCCAAACATGAGTCCCCTAGACTTCTATTTGTTTCCCAAGCTCGAGGAACCTCTGCATGGTCAGAGATTTTCGTCTCCGGAGGAGCTTTCTGTAGCCGTTACCCAACGCATTAGACAGTTAAATAAAGGAGGTGACTTGACTGGAATTAAAAAGCTTCCTAAAAGTTGGGATTCCACCATTCAAAAGCAAGGAGACTACATAGAAGGACTATAGTGACATATGTTCTAATACGTTTTGTAAATGTTTGAAAAACATAATTGTGCATATCTTTTGAAATGACACTCGTATGTAAAAAGTCGACTCACGCGCAGCAGCGTGAAATTAGTATAGAAATGTCTAAAATTGAGCCAAAGTGTAAAATGCTCAACATAATTGAAATTTAATATGTGACGTAAAATTTAACAAGGGAAAGTGGAAAATTTCTCCTAAATATCAACGTAACCTCAAATACTTGAATCATTAGGATCATATTAAAAATATATTTATAATTACACAAGCGTATATGGCACAACGTTTATAATTTAACATCTGTTACTCGCATTCATGCTTTTACTGAAAGTGAACCATTACGTTTGCAAACTAAAATGCACGCTTGGCTCATGACACGCGAACAGAAGAGCGAAAAAGAAGACTCTATCGCAAAAATTATATAAATGTGGAATATTATACGGACGATTCTAAAATGAGTCTAAAGTGGAGAAATTTTCGTTAGAAAATATAAATTTATGGGCAGTCTGTAATTTTACCAGTCTGGGAAATTTATTATGTACAGCGTGAGTTATTTTTTTACACACTCTGAACGTCGAGATTTTCTACACGCCGTATGAATGCATGCAAAGCCATAGAATTAAAACTGTCAAACGGCTCTCAAACGGCTGGGCGCGTTTTCACAAATCCTCGCAAGTACTGTAACGATAACCAAGTCATCATTATACTTGAGCTTTACGAAAATCTTAGACAAAACAAACCTTGGGCACTGACGGATTAAACTATAAATACATTAAATATTTTAGGGTAAAGCATTACCTTGAAAAACATTTCCCTAGCTGCTTTTCCAGAACAATAATATGCTAAAGATTTCATGGGCTGCAGAGCACAAAGCGAAGTTATATTCACAATAAAAATCTTGCATTTAACTTGGCTTCCGAAAAACTTCATAAAGACGTTATTCAAGATTGCTGGAGAGAACACATTTAAATCATAATATTGACGCCATACTGTGAAGTTCGTCATCTCAATCGTCTTCTGCGCTATATTTCCTAAGGATCCAGCATTGTGTACAATCATTGCTTGATCAAATTTAGAAATTTCGTCATTCTTTAAGAAATTTGTCATGGTTCCTGAAAAAAATAAAATTATTAAGGGAGAATATTAAATTGACTTATGTAAAAAGAGCTTCAGATAAGAGTTTATTTAATACATGGTCGCATATAGGTCATACTTCGCTAACCACTAGTATTAGGACATACGTTTTTTTACATTCTCATCATTTATGATTGAGAAACTATTAGAATTGTCCGAAATTTGACACCACTGTTTTTCAACGGATCTCCACGTTTCGAGACCCCCTTAATCCTAAAATCAAGTTTTTACGATAGCATCTGTCTCTCCGTCCGTCCGTAAACACGATAACTCTCGAAAAAATAAACGAATAAAATCCATCTTCGGCTCACTTTTTTTAGGTCTGAAAAGAAAGGAGAAGTTCGTTAACCAGCCATTTTTTATGAAATTTCAAAAAGTCAGCGCATTGCCAAAATGTTTGAGACCACATTTTTGCGAATTTGAAAATTCTATGTACGGATGCTTATATTATTAAAAAAGGACAAACAATTTATCGTAATGACTTTTTTTGATAAAAAAATAATTGTCAGAGTTATATCATTTTCAAAATTTTTTTAATCAACCGAAAATCAAGATTTCAAGCCAAAAAACGCAAGATATGAAAAAAAGTCAGGACAAGAAACACACTGCTTTTTGAGAGCCCTACAAGATTATCCTAACAAATTTTTGTATTTTCTTGGAAAATCGAAAATTCTAGTTTTGATTGCACAATAAATAATGAAAAATTCCATTTTGTAGTCAAACTATGTAAGATATGAAAAAAAGATGAATTAACCAAAATTGTTATCACAGAAAAAATCTACAATTTCGTTTGAATCACTTCTTGATAGGACGCGCACTTTTTGTTTTATTCTTGAAAAATAACATTGAAAATAAATAAAAAATAAAAAAATGTGTGTAGAAACGACGAAAGTTACGACAAAAAAAAGATTCAACAAAACCTGTTTACAAATGTCTGTCGAAAACGGAGTACAGTAATGAAACTAAATAAAGAAAGAATAAAATAAAAAAAAACAAATTATGTTCTAAGCCAAGAAAAAAATGCAAAAATTAGCCTGTATGCTGACAAATATAAAGGAATTTTAATTGATTATATATGCAGTTTTTAAAAATCCTTTAATTTAGTTTTTCAAATTCAAAATCAGGTTAAAAAATGTAAATTGATGAACGTTGCGAATATGTGGGTATGGATCTTATTATATCTTTCGGAACGGTCAGTTTTTAAGACAGGGTCACTTACAATGTTCAACGTTACCAAGAATTCCTGCCAACCTACATGCAGCACATGTGCGATTTTCAAGAGCAATGCCCAGAAACGTCAAACCTCTCTGTCAAATGTTTTTCGATAAAACTCAACTAAAAAAATCGTTAGACAATCGACAAAATCATTCAATAAGCATCAAACCAAGTAAATCAGCGAATTGGAATTTGGAAGCATAATGAAGCATAATGAAGCATAATGAAGGCCATTTACCTTTATCATAACAACATAACAATCCATCACATACGAGGTACGATAAACGAAGCGCCCTGACGCGCTTTCTCATATATTTGACATGGATTGTGACCTTAATATTTGGGAAAAGGTTATGGAAGAGACTATTTAGGCACGAATTCAATTGAATACGATCTGTGATCAGAATTGGTACGAGACGAACAAATTGTTCAAAGAGCAACCCAATCGATCTTGTGATTGGAAAATCGAAAAGCACAACACGTCACACACACCACACTAAGTTAATTGAACAGTTTTCGGTCCGTCAAATAACGGACAAATATGTTGTGAGAGTACTTGAAACTATTTTCAACCGCTAGCACTCCAAAATCTATTATTACAGATAATGGAACTGAATATGTGGATAAGGACGTCAGGGCCTTATTAATGGGTAGAGGAATTAAACATATGACTAGCCCATTGGTTAACTCCCAATGTAATCGAATTGAGTAGTTTAATAGGAAAATAAAACCATTGATATCCGCTCTCATAAATGCCATCCACAAGAAATGGGATGAAAATTTATCGAAGATTCAATGTCCATACCGTAAAGCTGTCTTTAAGATATCGTTAAGATATCTTCAGATCATAAGACGTCTTTACGATTTCGTAAAGACATCTTTGGATCATAGGACGTATTTACGATATCGTAAAGACATGAATGGGTCAAATAGATTAGTTCAGACATAGAATAAAAAATCAGTTAAATAAATATTTTGTGGAACGCCTCGCTAAAGCTCATTCGGGTAGGATAATGTGGGTAAAAATTGATGCTGGTACTGAGGTATATTGCCCTAATAAAAAATTGAGCAGTGAGACTAGGGTTATTTGTCAAAGTTGGCACATCGTTACTTAACGCCAGCCTCAGTTACTAGGGTGCTGGGACTGACGACAGTTGAATTAACAGACAAAGCCGGTAAATTGGTAGGAAAATATAGTATTCATAGTTTAAAAATACCGCGTCGAAACTTGCCTGCTAAGTAATATACATTCTCAGGCTCAATTTCGTCAATTGCACGATCCGGGTTTGCAGCAACGCACATCCGAATCTACAGTTATTACCGACGCAACAAGCGAGAGTTCTAGACAATCTTTGCAAGATGCGCTCCCGGCGCAACTCAAACAACTCCAAGAAGAAGAAAAAATCCAAAGGCAGTTCGAGGCAACGAAACTCCAACTTAACTCAAAGCACTGCCACATGAAAGTAAAAAAAGAACCGAAAGTTGACGACCCCGACAATTGCAGGATGACTGGAATGAAGAATGCTGAGTTGACGGGTTATCAAGAAGCCTTGTACTCAGCCAGGGAATTCTTTATTTTATTTATTTTATTTACGTCCCGCATGACCCAATCTGGCTATATAAAGGTTTACGCGAAAACAAGACATATAAGCGCCGCATTGAAAAAATGATACTGAACCTATGTGATCCGTAATCGGAAACAAATATAGTGACAAAATTGACCATTTTAGCTTTGTGAATTTTTATCTCAAGAAAAAATACAGATAAAAACTCACTATTAGCCGGAATTATTGCACATGCATTCATATAACATAATTAATTTTAATAATATTTAACTTAATTATGATAAACAATTTTTATAAACAAATTCTTTATAAACGAGTTTTCTCATAGCTGAATTGATTTTTCTGAACAAAAGTGATTCACAATTATCTTTAAAGCCATTTATATACTTTAAGCTTTATCAAATATAAATAATATAGATTGTTCATAACAATTTAGTTAAACAAGTCTCCTAATCGGCCGTTTCCTCGTAGAAAAAAATGTTTTTTTCTTCAATAATTATTAGAGTGACATTTATTGCGGTGACTAACCAACGAAATTAAATAAAGAATAATTACATGATTGTTATTAACAATTTTTTTAACAAAACTATGATTTATTTTTTTTACCTATCACCTATCACGTCATGGTTGAGCCATAACCTCAAAAAATGACGAAAAATCATGCACTGAGGCAAATAAATTTCAAAATAATGCCAGTGATGCAAATTTTCACTTCAAAAACATATCGACAACTGTGAATGATCAGCCCTTGCCTGATATCAACTTATTTAACATAACTTTACTCAACAGAACCTGACCTCACCTAACCTGAATTAACAGAAATGTATTGAACTACACGTAAAGCTCTGGAAGCATATTTTCCCAGTAGCAAATGTGTGCTACATCGAATGGGTCAACTCGAGCCTAACCTAGAAATAAATCTAACCTAGCCTAACCTAACCTAACCTCACGAAACACAATTAGGCTGATTGTGTTGTCCCGTTGTGTTGCGGTACCGTTTCATTCAGCTTCGGCCTAACCTACATAGAGGTTTAACCTATCCTAACCTAACAGGGTCAGGGTGGGAAAGCGGGCTCTCCGACGTCGTCATCATGCAACCGTAGTTCTTCATCAATGGATCACTTGGTTGGTGTAGAGTCTCATGCTACAAGGAAAAAAACCGCGAGCATTTCTCAATCGCATTCCTGCAAGAATAGCTCAGATTCATTCTGTTACATTTGCAGTAAATATGAAGTGAGCAGTTTGCGAAAATCAATCGACGAGCAAGTGAAAATTCTTTACGAAAAGTGTTTTCACCATAAATTGCTGCACCAAGAAACAAAATGGGTTCCTCACGTCATTTTCAATTCCTGCAGACTTATGTTGTATCGTCTAAAGAATTCAAACAACGAAAAGTGCCGCAAATACTCTACACTAACCACATGGAAAAACCGCGTTATTGCGAAGGACTGCTACTTTTGCATGAATTCCGTCAAAGGATCCAACGCCAAAAATAAAAAGAACATTTAGTACATTAATGTGTGCACAGTCACAAGAGCAATTGAGATCAATAAGAATGCACGCCAGACGGATGATAGAATGGAAGTTGAAAGTCAACGTCATGGAAACGATAGTGAAACCAGTGATCGAACAGAAAATAGTTCTGATGATTCCGATGAAAATGGCGAAAAAGATGACAAATATGGCGTGCATAAAATGAAATTGAAGGTACCAATATTAGTGTCGCTGCTAGAACTGAATGATTTTATTAGAGATCTTGAATTACCGAAAGACGGCGCTGAATTTCCCGCTTCATTCTAAAAAGAAGAAATCTTCTAGAGCCAAAGACAAAAGTTTCATTCTATCGCGACAGGGACAAAGAATTCAGAAAGTTTTTCGTTAAAGACGAAGAGACGTCTTTAGTGTACTGCACTGACGTTAACGGACTAATGAACCACTTGAAGAAAAATGTGTACAGAGACGAAGAACAGCGACTTTTCATTGATTCGTCAAAACGCAGCATTAAGGCTGTTTTACTGCATAACACGAATACTTACGCTCCTATCCCTATAGCTCACTCAGCGGTCATCAAAGAAGAATATAACAATGTTAAAATGCTTCTTGAAAAAGGTAATTACACGAATCACAAATGGCAAATATGTGGTGATCTCAAAATCATAACAATGATATTAGGCCAACAATCGGGTTTCACAAGAGAGCCATGCTTTATATGCCTGTGGAATAGCAGAGATCGAGCCAATCATTACAGCAAACAACATTGGCCTTTTAAGAGATTCGTTCAAACCTGGTTCTCATAATATCATCAACCAAAGCCTCTTTGATCCAGAAACAATTTTACTACCACCCCTCCACATAAAACTTGGGCTCATGAAGCAATTTGTCAAGGCGTTAGACAAAGATGGACAATGCTATAAGTATATATCTCTTAAATTCCCTAATGGTTCAGACGCTAAATTGAAAAAAAGGAGTCTTTGATGGACCACAGATTCGAATGTTGACAAGAGACTGAAGTAGGTCTAGAAATCAATTTAATTACGATAAAAATCAAGATAAAATGTAAGCACGAAAGATAGTATAAATATATCCCTTAAGTCTAAGAAAAGCAGAGAGAAAAAATTTTTGAATAAAACTCTCACTCATTTGCATGTTTAAGTTACAGTTCTACATTTTAATTGATACAAAAATTGTCAGGTTAATTGAAATGGGGTCAATTCTACTTGTAGTTCTAAGTTTCTTCAAATGAGTAATGTGCGTCTAAATTTTTAGCCACCGGTAGTACAATGAAATGAATTTTATTGTGTTACAACCGGAACACTTAAGTTAAGTTGTGTTACGTGAAATTAGGTTAGGTTAGGTTAGGTTTTTTTTAGGTTAGGATAGGTTTGACCTCTGTGCAGGTTAAGCCTAATCTGATTCAAACGGTACCGCAAACACAATGGGACAATACAATCAGTTTAATTGTGTTTTATGAGGTAAGGTTAGACTAGGTTAGATTTATTTCTAGGTTAGGCTCGAGTTGACCCATTCGATGTAGCACACATTTGCTACTGGGAAACTATGCTTCCAGAGCTTTACGTGTATTTCAATAAATTTCTGTTAATTCAGGTTAGGTGAGGTCAGGTTCTGTTGAGTAAAGTTATGTTAAATAAGTTGATATCACGCAAGGGTTGATCATTCACAGTTGTCGATATGTTTTGCAAATAAAAATTTGCATCACTGGCATTATTTTGAAATTTATTTGCCTCAGTGCATGATTTTTCGTCATTTTTTTGAGGTTATGGCTCAACCATGACGTGATAGGTGATTTTTGATACCGAATTTGAATTCAGCTCCCCAAAATCCATAGGAATACGTGTGTCTTGTCCCCAGATCCGCACACTATTTTTTGTGTGGCTGTGTAATTGTTTAAACAAGTCAGACCAAATTCCCTAAAGACGTTCATTATTCTTGTGCACGTTAAAAATATAACATCTAAATAACCAAATCTCGAAGCAAGCAGAAATATTTTTTCTATCAAATGTTTATATTTTGTTTAATAATCAAAAAGGGAAGAACAGTAGTAGTAGTAACACGCAGTGTTAGCTGTATATGCATTTCCGGCGCGTATAATCTATATTAAAATCTATAATGTAATGATTTTATTAAAAAACCGGCTCTGCGTGCTTCAAGATATTAGTATGCAAATGACGTATGCAAGGAATGAGTAAAAAATATTGAACCTACAAATTCAGAACCGAATACTCGTTTTTTTTACAAAGTACTAAATATCCTGCAGATAATTAACTTAATTTTTATTAATAAGCTATAAAATATTAATAAAAGTTAGGCCTATGCACAAAATACTTGGAAACACGGTACTTATGAATTAAGGATTATATGTTTAAAAAAAAATTCTAAAAAAAATATCGACTTTAGCCTGAATTTGTTAGAAAACTGCGCTGTAAATGCACATAATATAAATATTCGCGTTATCACTGTAAATATTAACCGCTTTTCATAATTTTTTTTCAATTTCTTTTGATTATTTGTATGAATAAATTAATTCTGTTAATTGAAATTATATTAAGCAATGATTTTATGATGACTGTTTTTCTAAATGGCCGGAATTTCGTAACAATGCTCGTCTTCATTCGTTCTGTGTCATTCATCACTCTGCAGGGAGTCTGCTTACTGAAGTTTGACAAGAGTGAGCAGGCTCGCTGCGTACATGCATGCACAGCTCTAATTGAGTATCACTGTTATTGTCCTTTGTTTTGATAATTTAAAAAATATATCAACATTTTATCGAGAACCCGGCTCCGCTTGATTTGAGATATCGTTATTTAGATGAAGTATGCAACAAATTAAACAAATATATTCAACCGCGTTGCCTCAAAATTCGGACGCGATTTCCATTCTGATAAAGAGACTTAGGAGACCCCAGGATTCTGCAAGATCTGTGGAGCGGATAGTTTTTACACTACAGACTGTATCTATCCCCATGAAATAGAACACGAGCAGACCCTTCGACGATGCGCTGGTTTCTCCAGAGACTTATCATTATATTACCCACAATATACAGATGGCAAGAACTGAAGAGGAAGGCCAAGGCTAAACTCTATTACAAAGAAGATTACGGCAACAGATAAGTGCATTCCTAATAAGAGAATGTGCTCACTAGGAGCCAAGAAAACCTGCAAACCCAGATGCACAGAGTGCCAGGCAGTCGTCAGAGGAGAAGTGACAGCTCGCAGTGAAGGTATAATGCTCACTGTTTGTCAAGAGTCTCTATGAAATATTTAAGGAGCGACCAAAACTCTAAGATGGTCAGGAGATTAAAGCCGTCATCTCAAAGAAATACAAGAAGTATTTTAAGTAATCCACGTCCTACAAGTTCGTCGAATTACTTGTAAACAAATTCGATTTTAAGTTTCCTTTTTTTCTTTTTTTTTAGTTTTCTACTGGTAATACTCTAACTATTCATTGAACCTAGCCTTTTCTCAATCTTTCTTTTCTTTTTATATTTAGAGAGCAATTTTAGCAGTAAGCTTTTTTTGACAAAATTAGTCACACATCAGATGAAAAATTTGAAGAAAGTTAGATTTTAGCCAGAAATGTAAGCATTTTAGTTTTATCTACCTAAATAAACACCCAAATTATAGATTAAACCATTTGAGATTGTCACTCTTCACGTAAGGGATTTGCAGGAGTTGGTTACTATGCATTTTTTTAATTTAGTACTTTATATTTAATTACATTCAATATTCCAGGTAGTATCACAGATTTCTTACAGGGATATTTCGAATTTACTTCGATTAAAATAATCACGCCTACTTTCTTTCAGTGGTAATTTGTCGCATTCCCACCTTGACGTTATGGTCTAAGGGGGAAAATGTGACGGTTAAACTAATATTTAAAACCTTCAAATTAAAATTTATTTTTAAACTTAAAATAGTTGATAGCGGCGAATTCTATTCAACCAATATATGATGTGCCACAAAATACTCGTCATGCGCAGAACAGCTGACGACGAACGTACAGCCATCCAGCGGGCCTCTTATCACTTTTTGCCAAGCGTGAAAACTAGTGTCTGTAATTTATTGTGTAGAGATGTTGCAGCTTTGATTAATTTTAAATGGCAAGAGTCGGTTCCCAAGATTTCGATAGTTTGAACTAAAGAGATTCTACGCGATTTAATTTCATTCTACGAGAGTATTATAACACTAATTCGAATAAAGAGATATTCCTCAACGATTAAAACATGTAAGTTCATGTTATATACCGGGAATATTTTCGCTTCCATTATTCAATGTTTTGCTGGAAATTTTTTGCTTATTATTTGTTCACTCGACTAAACCTAC
The DNA here is from genome assembly GCF_010883055.1 of Belonocnema kinseyi. Taxonomy (NCBI): domain Eukaryota; kingdom Metazoa; phylum Arthropoda; class Insecta; order Hymenoptera; family Cynipidae; genus Belonocnema; species Belonocnema kinseyi. Next base: position 141,974,011 of record NC_046663.1, read on the forward strand.
CCCTCTTAAGATAATCTCATTAAAATTCGAAATATTCTTTCTTTGTTTAAATAGTAAATTAGCTGGCGCCCTTCGTATTTTTGGTATACAAAAGTATTTAACCTAGAGCCCATAAGCCATCGACCCAGGGCACGTCAGATCATACGACTTAACCCTTGTAAGGAAAATCAAATTCATCAAAAGGTACATCTAATCATTCCCGTCTCATTTTACTCAAATCTACTGCAGTAGCTTTAATATACTGGTATAATACTTTTCTTGGAAAATTCCTAAAGCTAAAATTTGATTACATCTAAAGCACAAAAGTGCTAAAAAAATATTGTTTGATTTGTGATATTTAATATCTATGATAAATACTGGGATCTTATCAGTTCTATCAGTATGATTGGAAGCATTAACTAATGTAACCTCAAATGGTTTAACTAAATTTCTGCTGATTTTTCCTTACCACTGACATAAGTGTCGTGATGTCCAAATTGGAAAGTAAAGTTTCTAGCAATTAAGACCTACTATCAGTTAAAACTGACGTACATGAATACAGCAAGTGCAGAAAACCCTTAAAATTCTAAAGATCTTGGGTTCGTCAACACACCGTAACTACATTGACATAGGATATCGTAAAATTGTTGTAAAGATGTCGTGTCGATGTCGTAAAGACGTCGCCAAATTTTGTGCCCACTGAGATCATACTTTTTGTGTCTCTAAACTCATTAGGAAAACTGACGGCTTGTTTGCTCGTTGTTGTGGATCTCGTTCTATTTCTCCGTCAGAAGATCTTCATAGCTCAGCATTTACAAGGCGGAGATGGACGAAGAATTTTCAGCAGTACAATCTGACAGAAAATAATCTCACAAAAAAGGTGGATACACTATCTATTGAAGTTGAACAATTAGATAAAAAATAGAGGATGTTGAGACTTACACTGATAACATTCAGCAAACTATCCAATTATCCATTAAACTATCCATGTATTTATTGATGACTGGACAATACTTTCAAAATGTTAGGATATTAACGAGCTTTGCTTGCAATGTTATGAGACTCTTTACAATGAATTTGATAAATCCATAACAATTTATAATATTAACATTATGAATGGTATACATCCTGGTATACACGTCGAATAATTAATAGTATCAAATTATAGATTAAATATAAAGAAATATGTCAAACCTCCAAACTACAAAACTATTTTCACCAATATAATGAAATTTGGAAATCAACAAAAGAGCTAATTAAAATTGCTTATGACAACAACATAAGTAAGGCTGAACATAATATAATAGTATCCCCTTCATCTTTTCGAGGTTTTGTGAATAGATTTAAACAACGTTCTGGAATTTCTGGAATTCCTAATAATAAAAATGCAATATATACCTCCATTGAACAAATTGTTAATATATTTGCTGAATATTTTGAGTGTTTTATAAATCCAATTCATATAACTAAAGAGCCAGATTTGAATATTAAACACTGTTTAAAGTTATAATGTTTCGTCTTTATGAGATTTTCTGCGATCGAAAATGATTCAATTCATCGACATTGCCTATTTCAAAGCAGTGAATCGCGATAGATCGTTGTCCGATCTTTTTGGATCAGTAAAGTGATTAACTTAATAAAGACATTAAATATTACATCTTACAAAAAATGTCTATATAAACGAGTGAGCGATCTGTTTGGTTCTCAAAAATGGTCTTAGTCTGCCAAGTATTCTATACTTAAAATAAAACTTGAACACTTAATTATTTCTATCGATTCTTCTCTGTCTATTCCTGATCTGGCAAAATTAATTATTTATAAACATAAACATTTAACAAAAATAAATTTACATTGCACTAAAATCTGGAATTTTTTCGAGTATCTGGAAAACTACCAAAATATGTCCTATCATGCAAAGTGAAGATGATTCTAATATAAAAATCTACAGCCCTATATCAATTATTATCAATAACTACTCACAAATATTCGAAATGTGCATTTATAGAGTTATCTTCAATGCGATATAAAGTAACTTATCTAACTAACAACATGGATTATACAGCGCAGGTCAGTTAATACCAATATTTTGTTATTTACGCAGCACATACATGTTCTTCTCCATAATTATGATCAGGTAGATGTAGTACACACTGACCTAGGGAAAGTGTGATTCTACAGATGGACCTAAACAATTTCAGCAAATGGTGTAATGATCATTTCCTTCCTATTAACTCAGAAAAGTGTGGGATGCTATCACTCACAAAAAGGAACGCTACGTTGATTTATCACTACACAATTAATATAGTACATTTAAAAAGGAATGATACGATTAAAGATCTTGAGGTACTATTTGATAGTCGTTTAACATTCAACTCGCATATTGATAATATTGTTGCTGCTGCTAATAAAACTTTAGGTTTTATTCTAAATAGATGCAAACATTTTAGAACCAAATGAGATTTGAAATATCTAGAATAGAAGAAAGATAAAGTATATCCATGTCGAGGTGCAGATTATGTATCTTTGAAAAATCTGTTTGAGGCATGGTTTTGAGACATGATGTTTTAAAGCATGGTCGTTGAAAGGCAGACGAACATGCTCGGATACACTATTTCTATTTAATATTGCTAGAGTTCGTCGCTCTACACTATGTGAAATGTATAATCACACCAATTGAATGTTGAAATTAGAGAGCAATCGAAACCTTGATTTGTCCTTCACATATCTTTCGGAGTTTGTAGACGCAACGCATGTGAGCAACAGTAAAAAGTCTGAAGTTTCCAAATTAAACTAGGAATGACACCATTCGTACTCTTGGACTGGGAATGCAAAATTATTGAAGGATGATTTTGAGAAATGCGATTCTTTGACAAACAAACCAAATATATGATGTGAGTTAATAAGTTTTCAACTGTAGCCAAATTTTAGATTCCGAAATTTTCCAAGTTAAGTCAAAAATTGCACTAATCAATTAAAGCCAATGTAGTGGATTCGAATGAAATATAATAAAAAAATTTTCATACAATTTCCCATAAACTTGGATATATATTATTAAATTTTCAACTTTTCAAGTCAAACAACGACCATTTTGCATCTACGTTATCCGTCGGCGGGTGTGACGGAGAATCGAAGGCAGTAGGAAAAATGACATTAATTCTAGGCACTGCTGCTTGTTTCCTTTACCTTTTCGACCGCTGTTTTCCAACGATAGAAGATTCAGCTTCTTCAGAACAGCCTTTGAATCTCACGGTACTCTTGCCTCCGACCTCGAAACGTGGCTTTTCCCTTGGGGGCGATTTAGAATTTTCCTGAGTAGTAACGGCTTTTCTTGGACTGATACTTGTAGAATTTAGGGGATGCTGTTGGGTATGTGTCAGGAGATAGAAGTAGACTTCCTCATCTATTTCCTGTTATTTCAAGATTTTCTCGTAAACCTGGGGGAAGCTAGTCGCACGGATGGCGAATGTATTATCATCTAGTCCCGTGTATAGACTAAGGGCCTCGAATTGTTGTAACATATCTTCATCTTTTTTACCATTTGAGATGGTTGTACATGTGAAATGATTATAGCTGACGTATCTATTAATAATTGGCTCGTTTTCTGAGATTTTACAGCCATTTGCCTCTGATTTTGAAATCCACTCAGCTGCGCTTTCTATTACAAATTTTGAACCAGTATTGATCGTTAATTTTTTATTACAGCTTCGGCTGCCTTTCGAACAGCTGCAGTGGCTGTTTCTATATCAACGGAATTATTGGTTTGGCAACCTTTAATTTGTTTTGATAGTTTGAAAGGTGATTTGGAGTAAGGTTTAGGCAGTGTTTTGGAAGGTTTGAGAGCGGCTTTCAGAAGTTTGAAAGAAGATCTCATTATTAGAAAGTTTTCCTATAGTGTAATCGCACAGCGCCCTCTGAAGATGCAGACTTTTTTGCGCCATTGCAGAGTTAGTAGTGACTTTCTTTTCCTGTTTATTACCTTTCTGCTTAATAGAAACAAGAGTCACTGAAATCTCTCGATGTTTTATCGATCGGTTATAAATTAACAGCACACGTGTTTCCATTGAATTATATTGCGTAGAATTCGTAGCTGATTACGGTAGCCTAGTCTTTTTAGGGGAAGGTTAGAAGGGTTTTGAGTTGTGGGAGTCGTCCAAATAGTATGAATATTCGGATCCTGAAGTCTCAATTCGGGTTAAGAGATTTTCCGACAGAGCCCCGACGCGAGGCCTCTGCTCAATTTGCCTTTTTTATAATCCGACTTGTATAGAAAATCTGTGAGTATTAAAGGATGCACAGTGGTCTGAAATCACGAAAAGCTGGCCAAAAGTATGAAATGTCAATATAGCGGACATGTATGCTAAATAAATTTTTTATTTTATTTTAAATTGGTATAAGCGGGTTTTCAAAGCCTATAATTACGAATCCGATATCAAAACCTAAAAAAAATGGCGGATGCACTATGGTGGGCGAGCATGCGATCCCAAAATCCCGCGAAAAACAAAATTTGGCCCATTTTATAAAAATGTTATACTTTTGGCCAGCTTTTCGCAATTTTGTCCCTCTGTGCGCTCGTGAAATTTTCCTTTTAAAATTTCAAAAATTTTATTTTTTCACATGTCATTTGTTGGGTACCTGATGCTGTGAAAAATAATAAATTATAAGTCTGACAATCATTGACCAAAATATAATGAATGTTACAGAAAAAAACACTGGTTCTGTGAAACGCGCAGGAACCCTGCTACTTTAGAAAAAGGGCCATACGCAAAGGCAGAAAAAATGACTCAGAATCCGCGTCTGAAGGAATCCGAAGGTTTCCTTTTTTTTTATCAAAACATGACACTATTCTACCAATTTTACAACTTTAAACAGTACAGGATCTCTTGAGATCACAACTATTATGGCATTGTACGAAAGATGTGATTATAAATCGATAAGCCATTATATTACACACAACAATTCGTGCTTCACTTTCAATACACATGTTTTCCGAGGAGTCTGTGAGAGGTGACATAGGCTATTGTGTCACGGCACACTTTCAGCAGCTGGTATCGTTCATTTACGTGAGCCAGCTTTTTGTTAATTTAAGCGAAGTACGCAGACTCCCTCTCTGAAATATTCTGCATAATCGACTTATACCGATGACTTTAAAATTGTGAGTTTTATTCAGCTTTTTTAGAATTGCAACCACTGAGGAATGGAATTTTCAGTAAAATATTTTCGCAATTTACGGCTGCTTTTTCTATATTTCTGTGCCTATTTCCATACAAAATCTTGTTTGAGAAAGTCGGATAGTGGCGTTGCTATTTTCAAATTTGAGAAATTTTAACGGACTTGTTGGCCAAATCGTTCTTATAGGCAAATAAATGTATGCCTATTTTTTTATTTAAAAAACAAAATATTTTTAGAACACGCTCTAAGGCTTCAAACTTTCCTAATTTAAAGTAGAGAAGTCCTTACACCAGCTAAAGGTAGAACCCAGAGAGCAAATATAGATTTATTAACTTATTATTACTCTACCATTCAACTTATTGTCAGTGACCACAGCTTCGGATCGCGGCAAATACGGTGTACAATAAGCGAACCGACCAAGGGTCGATCTTTTTTGCAGCCGTCCACATGCAGGCCTCCAGCCGGTGTTCAACTTAAATGTGTCATTTTTGATAAGCTTTTCTTACTCTTTACTCAATGCAAATTATACATTGAATCATTTTTTTAGAAATCTATTCTCAATACTCTAAAGAATGTCTCTTCAAAATGTCAAGTTGCACAAGTATATCTGAGGGCTACAATGAGCCTCCAAATATTTCCATTTTATGCCATTTTTAATATGGCTAAAACTTTTATATAATATTTCTGAGATAGAAAAATGCGATAAATGCAATATTCACTGATAAGTGAACAAGTATATCAAATATCAAATAAATCGACTTATAATTTCCTGTCAAAAATCGAAAAAATAAAAATCGAAAACATGTTACATGTTAAACTCCATAAGACATAAAGATGGCCGGAGCCAGTCCTAAAAATATTTTTCTTCGAAAATAAAAAATAGGCTTAAATTTATTCGCCTACGAGAACGATTTGGCCAACAAGCCCGTTAAAATTCTCAAATGTAATTTTTTGGGCCACCCTAATATATATTCAAATTGAAAACGAGTCAGGCGACCCTAGCTGTTTACGTTTCTATCCCCCCGAAATCAGGCCAAGGTTATTTGAAGGCAACCACCGACAATGGACTGAATGCAAGAGTTTGGCGTAGTTATAAGACTGCCCAGTATTGATTTTTGACTTTCCAAATCAATAAGCAATATTGTTGTATGCATTATTTGTTTCTAATTCTTAATCAACAATTTCAGTAAATAGTTTTCTAAATCCTTTCAATTTTACATTGACATTAGTGCAAGTGCACTAAAAAATTTCTTATTCGATGCCTTATTATCATCAGCAATTTTAAAGTCACGCCAAATCCTGCCGTCGTTCCCACAGCAGTCAGCAGGATTAAAAAACTTTGAAATTGCAAAAATTCCTGCCAATAATTCGTCGAGGCTAATCGCAGTAAAGAATCCGTAGTATTCTCCGTCAACTTCTGGTACGTTCAAGAGGTAAGTTAAGAAAAAAAGGGAACATGTAAACGAAAAGTTCACAAAATAAGTTACAACATTTTTATCAAAAAGTGCATTTTCATTGCTCTCTCCCTCCCTCTCTCTCGCTCTCTCGCCTGCGCCTCAAAGTCGAATGAAATTTGCATTCAAAATTATAGAAGTCAAATTAAAATTAAAATTTCTGAAGTTTGAACATTTATTTATCGAGCCTTATACCCATCAGAAATTTAGGGCTATATCAAAGGAACGTAATCAAACGAAAGTTCCCAAGGAAGAAGAGGACAAAAACGGAATTTCAGACAAAAATAAAATAAACATTTAAGTAAAATCTCAAATTATTTTCTGATTACCTCCGGCGATACAATAATAAAAATCCATTGTTCCGCAATACTAGGATTTTCAGTTTTCCAAAAATTAATTAAAATATTTGGAGGCGTATTGGTTCGTAACAGACAGCTGGTGGCAGCGATGAGCTTGCAAATTTGGATTTGCACATTTTTGATCCTACCTTTGCTCGTTCAAAATAAAATTTTCTATCTGACAATTAGCCTGTGCAAAATTCTTATATTTAAAATTTATTTGACGCTGAATTTCCTTGTGGAATTTCACTGTTTTTGTATATATAGTTGTTAATACTTTCTGTCAAGTTGCGAAATTGTTTCAAACACGGAATTTTACATTCAATTTTCAAAATTAGGAATGTAAAATTTGAAAAAATTTGATTCAAATTCGACATTTAAATTTTTCTTAATTTACTTTTTACTTGAACGAGTCTAAGTTAAATATTTCTGTTAAAATTACTAGTTGTTAAGAAAATTATTTCCTTCCGTTGATGTTTTTACATTGAATTAAAAAGAGAATAGGCACGCTACCAGCTGCTGAAACCTCCGCTAAGGTTCAAGTAGCTAACAATTCCGATTGAAAGAAATGTTTTTAACTGAACAAAAGTTTCAACATTTGTAATTGATAATCTCTGCCTGAAATTTGAATTGCAAAAAGACTAAACGCGCCTCCGGCAGCCGAATCTTTTCTAAGGTCCAAGTAACTAACGCGGAAGGGCGATTACCTGAACGTATTCATATCACCAATTCTGACCTAGGGCAGTAAATTTAGTAGTTTCAAATAAAATCTTAAACACCTGAAAAGAGACAAAAAATCGCAAGTGTGTCGTTAGAACCGCCAAAAAGTATCAGTCACCTCGACCGAAGTAGAAGGATGCAAAAACGTAAAAATGAATTTAGAGTGACTGCCAAAATGTTTTTGGCCACTAGAATGATTGTTCATGCACTCAAAAATGAAGTTTAACCTTCCGGCGAGACAGTCAATCTCCCCGTAATTTTTTAATTGGTAGATCCTCCACCTTATAGGAAAGAGAACATATTTATTGAAATTAAAACCCCGGAAGAATTTCATTCGTTATTTAACACTGTGCTGGAGGATGCTTCCCGGACCGTCGACCAAACGACTCTTTTAGCTAGCAAGTCCATAGACACAAAATCAATCGTTGCTAAATTCGATGGCGAGGTCCATTGAGAACGATCGAGTCGGATGACAATGTTATTTAATTTTTTGTTCATCTTCCCCTGTTCCAAGATGGTGAGCATTTATGATGCCATCGAAGGCTCCGCAGAAGTTCAATCATTATACAGAACCGTTTTGAAGGGTAGACATAGGACCAACATTCGGTTTCTTTTCGTCAGGATTTTACTCAGAATTGTAGAATATTTTAAACTCTTCTTCTTTGTGAAATTTCTGTTTTGTTTTAGACAAAGAATAGAAAATTAATTATTAATTCATAACTCTATGAAATATTATTTTCAAATTTATTTTAAATTGAAACTGCTTGATTAATGATCCAACAGGTGACTGCATATAGAGACAGCGAGAGGAATAGATATAGTAAATGACATGCAAATATTGATTCCGGGTCTGTGATTTCAGCCTCTTATGAATTGCCGCAACACTTAATCGATTGGTCCGTTCACGATAAGCGATATGACACATGACAATTCGGAAAATATATCGCAAATAAAACAATAACCATGATAGACATTAAAACAATGCACGTTTCATATTCCTACATTCGACGGTAGAACGACCGTGCTAAAAAAATTTTTACAAGATGTTTAAAATGGAGCAGTTTTGATTACGGAATCAACGGAACCCATTTTTGTAGAAATCGTTGTTAGTAACCTGAAGGGAATTGGGCGCGAAAGTATCTGCGATGAGGAATTTATGACTTTACAGGATTTGGTTACACACTTAAAGAAGTGTTTGAACCCACTAAGAAATAACAATGGTATTTCGATTCTATTGTCAGTTTACGTATGAAGTAGACTGAACATGTCAGTGAATAATATGATAAAACATGGGGGTTTCTTAGAGGAGCCAAGCATTTATTGGAAGAAAAATATACCGGGACAAATGACAGTATAGCTACTATGATGAAGCCAGTTACAAGTTGTGCTTTAGAAGCTCTTATCCATGGATTTTCGGACGAGATGTCCACGTTTGTAGATACGATAAACCCTAAGGATATTAACGAAGCATATGAACAAACTCTCCATGTGGAAGAACGACAAAAAAACGCAGAGAATGTTAGGGCGGCCTCGGCCTGGGCCAATCACGTAACACGACAGGAGCGAACACCTGATAAGGGTAGATCAGTAAGCCCCTATTCCAAGCAAATGGAGGACGCAGTTGCCTAACGTGCAGTATGTACAGTCACCCTACCCACCTTTTTCAAATCAATCTCCTCTGTATACCCCTTCTTAACCCCCTGAGTTCCACTATCTGTCGACGTATCCTGTGAGTTTCGGGTATCCCTATTCTATACAGCATCCAATCAAGATGTATCTGATGGATAACTTCCCCGCGTAAAAACACCTTAATGAATATTCATAGGGGAAAGGGTAGTGAAAAACCCTGGCGGCAAATGTTACATATATGCCTACAACAAAACAGAAGGTGCAATTGATATCGACATTTAACCACAGGGAATTGTTCCCTTCGAATACTCTGACTTTCCAGGAGCAAACTTCGAGAAATCGGCACAAAACTCGACATAGAATTCCGAGGACTGACGATGTGGTTATCTTAAAGAAACAATAACGTCAGGTGCCTTAGGCATATATATTTCACCGGTTATGATTATTCCAAAAAATCTGGACGCTTCTGCAGAAAGAAAGTTTCATGTGGTAATCGAGTATAGGGCATTAAATGCAAAAATAGTGGGTGACGCATATCCAACACTTAACATTCCAGACATAATAGATAAGCTGCGCAGAGCCCAATACTTCTCAGTGTTCGATCTTGAAAGCGCATATCATCATGTTGAAACTCATCCTGATGATAGATCCAAAGCAGCCATGTCAACTCCAAGGGGTCACTTTGAGTATAAACGAATGCCCATGGGTATAGAGACCTCCCCAGCTACATTCTAACGACTAATGGATACGGATGTCGGAGATATGTTAGGAACTGAGGCATTTGTGTACCTCGACTACATCGTCATATACTCAGAAACCCTGGAAGAGCACGATAAGAAGGCCAGCAGGCTCTTCAAGCGGTTACGAGAAGCCAGTCTAAAACTGCAACAAAGACAAATGTGATTTTCTCTATCATGAGGTACCCTATTTGGCGAAATTAGCCGAGATTACCCTATTCCGCAAAATTAGTCAAGCCTTGAGCAGATCTGTTGAAAAGAGAGTGAAAATTCGTTTAGGGACCAGAACAAGGGGAAAGTTTTAACAAATTACGTAATGCATTGTGTTATGAATCTATTTTAGGATATCCAGGCTTTTCCAACACTTTTAAATTACCCACCGATGCATCCGACTATGCAACAGGATCGGTCACCGCACTATAGTAGGATAAATTAGATCTTCCCATCGCCTACTCCTAAAATATAATGACTAGCATAGAATAGCGCTATGAATCAACTGAAGGACCCTAGATCCATTAAAAACTCAAAAGACTACCTTGTGAGCCAACGGAGATAATTATTCAATGAAGAATGTAATTCGCCCGATTACCCATTAATATGGAGATACCGTTCCTCAATCCAATCTCCCTTACTTCAGAAGAAGAATTAAATAAAGTATTTAAAAACAATCAAACTTCTTTAAAAAGAATAAAAAATTATATCTCCCTCTCGCATTCACGAATGGACTGAACCATTAATTTACCGCTGCGAAAATTGTGCACACTTTATTTCGAAAGACTACAAACCCGGTAATGCTATTTTTAAATTACTAATTGCATGATATTGTACAACTCCTTAAGATTTATGAGGAAATGACCAAAAATGGGCCAAATTTTAGTTACCTCTTCAGGGAATTACAGAGTATATTCAAAAGTTGTTAAACATAATCATTTTGCTGATACGACTGGAAAGAACTGCAATCGGGAATATCGAATCTTAAAAAATCACTAAAACGCGACTATAGCGAAACGTGTCGGATTGCTTAGTCAAGCAACCAGTTGGGTGCATTGCCATAGAACAGGATGGTAAAGCTGTTATCAAGCATGTTCCGAGGTTGTCTCCTTGTTAAAAGAATATCTCACGCAAAAATTAGAGGTTCTTCCAGTGGAGAGTCGTCTTCAAATCATATCCGAGAAACATGATAATATACTTGGGAGACAGAAAGGCCTAACAAAAACATACCGACAGATACGCGAAAGATATACCTCACCAAATGTACGAAATCATGGACACGATTATGTCAGAAACTGTAAAATCTGGCTAGAAAGCAAACTAGTACGGGCGTGTACTCGATAACCTATGATGATAACCGACACCCCATAGCGAGTATTTGACAAAATATCTCTGGACATAGTGCAGGATAAGTTTTCAAAACGATGCATTGCAGTGCCCATGCCAAATATGAAAACTATAACAGTAACTTATGCCGTCGCGCAACATCTATTCGCTCCATACGGGGTACTCACCGACTACATAAAACACTACGCAGAGAGCTTTGATGTTTGGTATCGCTTTTTGCCATTCGCGTTGTTCGCGTATAAAACATCCGTTCACGAATCCACAAACTTTACACCATTCGAAGCACTGCATGGACGAGTATGGGTGCATGTCATATGGTATATAAGGATGGTGTATGGTGTATATACCCGTAAAGATAAATTCGATAAACGGGCTGTTAGAACTTATACCATAGTGGTATTCACGGAAAATCGTAATGTGATCCTTGAAGCCGACAATGGCACGAGTTTCATCAAAGATGCTGATAAACTGATGCTCACATACTGCTAACTACATTTTTATATAAACCGCGAAGACCACGTCCATGGATATCGCCCTAAATGATGGTGAGGGAGTCGAGTGACCTAAATCCTCATTACATAGTAGGGATATTATCAATCGGAAATATAACACTATTGATATTTCCTATTGATGATTAGCATTAAGCAAATTATAATCCATCAAATCAGTCACGCTCATTCATGACCAAAAATTCAATTCCATTAACATTCAGCATTTTCTGCTATTTAGAAATTATATTTGCAGTAAGTAGGTCTGGAAAGACGCTACCATATATTTTAAACTCTTTATATGAGTCTCTGGAATCATCATTTGTCTTCAGTCACACTCTGGTTCAGGTGCGTCTCTTGGGATACCAGTGTTGGTTTCAGATGATTATTGCTTCAACAATTCATTATAAATTGAATGCTCATCTTATTTTCAATGATCATTTTCATTATTACTTTAGTCTCATTTTTTAATTCATTTCATCCTTAATTTTTATTTTTCTCATTATCCTCTATACTAGACCTTGCGGGCACTTGGCCCATTTATGCAACTACAAATTTGTGTGCTCCTGTGACATGAGACTTATCAGAAATATATACAAGCCTTTGATCATTCGCAAAAGCAAAAAATTTGTTCTTGCCACCGACTACAAGAAACTTCAGTTGTTCAGGTTATTAGGTATTGGAGGATCAATACTTTTTTGAACGATCATAAACTCCACGAGTCACTGGTAGAATGGCAAACCAAGTGGAGTACCTCAACGTGAATCCCTCTGCACTAACATTATTCAGGATTACCACCTACAATCAAAACTAGATACTGCAGATATTCTGAAAAAGGAACTGAACCAAGAAGCCAATCAATTGTCATAGCATACAACCAAAAATTTACCCGGCCAATTACCTTCATGCATGAGATAACGAAAAACGACTCCTATTCTCGGGTTCCTGAGAGAGATTGGTGGAACTGTAGCGGGATTGTTAACGTATAATGACGGACAGGAAATGAATATGAAAATGGAAGAGCTCTACCATGTGCAAGCTAATCTATCTCATCTAAAAGGCAAGCAAACACGCATCATAAGGTCGCAATTAGAAAAGATACAAAAGGTGGCCAAAGCTGGAATAGATGAGTATATCTGCTCTGCAAACCGAATTATGACCGTTATCCACGCCAAAAGAAAGGGAGAACTTTATCCTTCGCTTTTGACGACGGAACAAATCCAGCTTATACTTCGAGATTTTCAGTATTTTGCACCTAACGTCTTATTTTCAGTACTTAAACCGTATGTGGATATAGAAAGATTAGCTTAAGAAGCTGTAGTAACTATCATTTTTAAAAACAGAATTCTACAGGCCTTGCTGGATATTCTATTATGAGATCGCGCGCAATATACTATATACGAATTGCACCCTCTACCTGTGCAGCAATCAATTCTGGGAAACAGCTGTAGACGAGCATACATAAAATCTGAATTTTCATACATCGCAACGGAGGATACGCAATAGACCTGCATGTTGATGACTCGTGTAGAACACACCCATTATAAACCACCAGACAACTACGTCCTTTTCCCAGGTGCATTCCCCGTTTATGAAACTTCAAACTGCAAAACTTGCGAATTCCAACTACTAGTGGAGCCTAAGATGGCATCATTTAAATCCTGCGACATTAAGATTTCTTTTTGAATTGAACCCTATTGAAAGGCTTTACCATCATTGAGTGGATGGATCTACTCCTTAACGAACGAGGTGGCTGCGGATTTGAACTGTATGGACAAATCAACCCTCCATCTTCAACTTCATGGACTGGATTTAATTCAAATTGTACCTGGGTGTCACCTAAAAACAATGCAAGCAACTCTCCCAGTTTTAAAACCTAGGAAGGAATTGGTAATAGCAATTTATGAACCTCCAATTCACTTGAACTTATCTCTACTTTTTACTGAACTACAAGAAATCCAACAACTAAAATTGCCGATAAGGACGTCTTAAGAACCTGTGGTGAGTACTATAACAATTATAGCAACATCTATATTATGTCATATTGCAAAATCAAGATGAAACAACACCATACCTACTAATACACGGATCTTATACCAGATTAGGTTTACATCACAAACAAAAATTACAATACTGAAACAGACATTGCAACCACTGGTTCATTTTAAAAAGGGATATAATACGCTTAAAAATTATTTATTTTACTGTAAACCTATCATAATTATGATATTCTAATTATTCCAGCTGTAAGTATACGACATAGCGTTATTTCTGTTACAGCTCAAGGGTATAAAAACTAAAAAGCCTAGAAGATGAGAAGATCGCGGATACTGGTAATAATCGGGGACGATCATCTCTATTCTAGGGCGGGTTTGTGACGGCAGACTCTATGAGAACGAGCAATCTAATTATTGACGTCTAGGTTTCGTGGGTTTCTCATCATTTCATTGATATGACGTGGCCGCAAACTTCCCTCCATCCTCCTTAGTTGATATC
>NC_046663.1:141988458-141992882 GCF_010883055.1 Belonocnema kinseyi
GTTGTTATTATTTCTTGGAGAGAGAGAGAGAGTTCGCGAGCGCGACAGTGATAATTATAATATCGCGTGCCACTTATCTTATATTCATGATTTCCTGATACCATCGAGTTTCTGGCTGAGTTCAGAATGCCCAATAAAATTATAATTATTAACAAAAACTTTAAGTCGATTATACTTAAGACTTATTAATTTTCAAAACATCTATCTATACATTTTTGGAACGATCAAACAAGATAAAGAATCCTGAGATCGATAGCAATCCATATTGGTACCAGTCTAAGAAATATTGTTGTAATCACTATTTGTTTCTAATTCTTAATCAACAATTGCAGTAAGTAGTTTTTTAAAGTCTAAAAACTTGTAATCTATTTAAAATTAAACTCTGAAATAAAGCATAACTTTTGCAGAAGGATTTGACTGTTACTCTCGATCATGGGAATAGTAAATTTAATAAGCTAAATTATAAGTTTAATTTTAAATGGACAATATTGTACGTGTACTGAAAAATTGCAGAGCATTCTCCGTCGACTTCTAACGCGCGCGTCCTGATGGTTGTCCCGAAGGTTCCGGGCCGAAAACGAATACAGTAAGAAGGTTTTATGACGTTAACTGGATAAACGTAAAATTGCGCAAGACCAGCTTATTGCACCCAGTTCAGTTCGGGAGTGAATAAACATATTCAAAAGACTAGAAAGTCGAGTGACCTAAACGTGGATCATTCCGATTAATAAGTCCACATCGGTATAGCCGAAATTTGGAATGTAAAATTTGAAAATTTGCTGTTAAAATTCAAAATTTCAAATTTTTGTTTACAATTTAATTTTTACTCAAATTTTTCTACTGAAAACTTAATTCGATTGTTAAAATACTAGGCGCACCTCTGGCAGCCGAAACCTTTTCTAAGGTCGAAGTTACTAACGCGGAAAGGTGATAACTGAACGAGTTGGAGTTAAATATTTATGTCAAAAATACTAGTTGTTGAGAAAAACGTCCTTTCGTTAGTGTTTTCAGTATGAATTGCAAGGAGACTAGGCGCGCCTCCGGCTGCCGAAACCTCCACTAAGCTTCAAGTATCTAACGTGGAAAGGCGATTACTTGCGAGGATTCACATTGAAAATTCCGGCCGAGAAAAATGTTTTGAACTGAACAAATGTTTTAAAATGTTTATTTTTGTCTGAAATTTTAATTTGAATTGCGAAAAGGCTAGACGCGCCTCCGACAGCCGAAACCTTTGTTAAGGTCAAAACTAACGCGGAAAAAAATTACCTGAACTGGTTCGAATTAAATATTCCAGTCGAAGATATCGATTATTAATGAAAGAGCTTTTTATTAGTCGAATTTCTAATTTGAGTTGCAAGAAGGTTCGGCGCGCCTCAGGAAGCCGAAACCTTTTCTAAGGTCTAGGTAACTAACGCGGAAGGGTCACAAAAAGGTCAGAAATGTATTGACAACATTTTTATCAAAAAGTCCATTTTGATTGTTCTCTCTCTCTTTCTCTCTTACCGGCACCTCGAAGTTTATGGAAATTTGAATTCCAAATTATAGAAGTAAAATTAACATAAAAATTTCTGAAGTAACGCCCGTCGACACTTCAGGCTCGAAGATCTGTCAGTATGTTTATGTTGTATCATTTTATTTCATCAATCATGTTCCTGATTAATAAACTTGAGTTGTTTTTGGAATTACATAAATTGATGTTTAAAATTTTATTTATCGACTCTTATACCCATCAGAAATGTAGGGCGATATCAAAGGTACTTTCCAAGGAAGCAGAGGTCAAAAACGAAATTGCACACAAAAATAAAATGAAAATTTCAGAGTAATCTAAAATGATTATCTGAGTACTTCCGGCGATGCAATAATAAAAATCCATTGTTCCACGCTACAAGGACTTTTAGTTTTCTAAAAATTAATTCAACTATTCGGAGGTGTATTGGTCCTTTACAGTATATTTAAGGTTCATTGACCCTTATTTATTAATTATAAATAAACACATACCCAGCCCCATATTAAATTTCACCTCTCATTGACAGAGGGTCAAGTACTCCGCTCGGTGCTTCCACCTATTATTAGTTTTGCATCACAAACCCCATTGAGAAAATTCTATCGAATTCAATCGAAAACGGTTCAAACTCATCAAATAAATTCCAAATCACTCGCTCAATTGATTTTAAGCCTTAGCTGGCACAACACCTTTTTATTACGTAAATTGCACAACGGGTGTTTTTCACCCCACGTGTTCAAACATGTCCCGCGCAGCCGATGCTTCCAAAAAAGGTATTTATTTTGCAAAATGAAAACTCGATTTTATGGTCAAATAAGACACCATATTTTGTTTAAAATCACTTTTTTGCTCACTCCCGGCACAACGGTAACATTTGAGTCTTTTTTCTACCATTGCTGTTCGAAAGTTTTTTTTATGTTTAATTTGAAAAAGGTTCGCTCCGCAGTTTCGACAGCTACAGGCAAAGTGTTTAAACTTCGATATATTCTTGGTATATATTCTTCGGTATATATTCTCAGATATAGTGTTTGTCGGAAAAAAAATTATTACAGAAATGTGTAACATTCAACCGCCATAAAAAGGACACCGAAATCTATCAAGTTAAAATTAAATCGTCTGTTTAGAAACCGAAATAATTAACATCAAAGTCGGTACTTTTTGCACTTTTGGCCTACACTTTGCACAGAAAAAAAAGTAAAAGTAAATTAGCTCCTGTAGAGACTAAATGATAATTCACAATTGCACGAAAAGCTATTTAAAAGTAAAGAACGAAAGCACGAAAAGCTATTTAAAAGTAAATAACAATATTATGAACATTATACACGAATGAAGGAAAATTTTACCCGCAAAGTTTTCGCATATAATCCCATTCAAGCAACAAATTTAACGTAATTTGGCGTTCACGAGAGACTAACAAGCGTCATTGCGGCAATCGTGCACTCTCCCTCACTCCCGCTCCGTCATTTACCGTACAACACAAACAGAAAGAATACATAGGCAAGTGGTAAGCTTCGTGTAAAAAGTTGCCGTAACCAGTTCTGGGACCGTTGATTGTCAGTAGTGTGTATGGATTAGGGCAACGCCAATTTTCCGTTGAACTTGGCTAAACGGACGTCAGTATTCTAGAACGTATTTATCCTGAAAATAGAAAGACATTTATGTCAGTTAGAAAAACGGATTCATTATCTCTTCTCCTAGGAAATCACATCGGCCGACTAAGCTCTCCAGGATCTTGGCTTAACTGCGTAGATCCGAATCAACATGGCTGACTCGATTTGGATTAGCCACCCAAATGGGATTTTGGAAGCTTTCGGCGTTCGCGCCACGCCTGTGATTATAAGTTTGTTAAATCAACATTTAAATTTGATTTTATCCATCTCTAGACGATGCAAAATTCCCCCAATCCCTTCAATTTAAAAGATCCCTCACAGTTTCTTGTACGTTAATTCGGTAATGTAAAACCACTACATATGCCAACATGCTCATTTAATTATCAGGTGTAAATGTAATTTTCCTTTAATTACGTGTTATCAAACATAAAAACTCTCTCACCAGTTAGGTCATCAGCAGATGCGGTACTTAGATCGATACTAGCAGTATTTATCGTCAAATACTTAGGCAAATTATTTTTTGTATCAATGAGACCTTCTAAATTCCTTGCTAATAGAAGAATTTGCGATCCAGGTTTTAAAAGAGGTGCAAAAGTTTCTGCAATTTTCTTGCCTATACCTTGACTAGCTCCACTGATAAGAAGAAAGACAGTTCCGGAAAGTGGCTGCATAATGTTATTCAGTGTACCAAATCTTTTAGAGTTTTTTCACCTTTATATTTATACTGAAAAAAAAGACATATTAAACCAAAGAAAATTGTTTTGAATCAATAATAGTTTATTGTGCATCGTATTTGAGATATAGACGATTCCAAACAAGCGTAATGTTTCCAGCAATCACACAAATTAATCACCTATTTCTCCAACACAATGTACATGATATTTTGTTCTATTACCGCAGACGAAATATATAGTTTAGGACCGTGTTGACAGAGAACGAAGCTATGCATTCGTCTATATATTGACGGATTATCATCTTCTGTTTGGAGGTTTTATTTTACTTTGTCAACGCGGTACCCATAGCTCAAGTTAGATGGCATTACTATCGAATTGCGCTTTCTCCACGCTATAAGATCACAAGAATATACTTGATAATTATCTGTCTTTTCGCGCCCCAATAGAAATCCCAAATTTTCTTTGCAGACAAATCCGAGGAAACTCTGCTATTTTCGAAAAATGACTCTTTATGCTCTGCAACTTGGAATAGAAATATTTTTGCATTAAATTGCAGTCGAACCTTTTAAAATCTTAAAGTACGTCCTGACCACACTTATCGTGGTCAAAGTTCGGCGGATAGTGATGCTATCAGAC
>NC_046663.1:141992982-142030636 GCF_010883055.1 Belonocnema kinseyi
CATAATAACCCTTTCTAAATTCCCAAGTTGTTAAATATCAAAAGAACGTTAAAATCTGTATGGCGTACAAAACAACAAACCAAGTCGTGCCTAACGGCAAGAGGTCATTCGGGCGTCTCCGGAACTCATTGTTTGGTACTACTGGCAGACGCTAGTCCCGAATAGTCCAAATTTACGTCCTGCAAAGAATTCTGCGGCCATTCATACTATGTCCCGCGCCTATCGAATAATTTATATCATCACATGCAGTAATTTTAAGGTCAATTGCAAATAGAACAATCTTCCTTTTATTTGTACATTGTTACCAGAAGTGAAATCACACTATATTGCAAATAGGTACTGTAGTATCGTAAATTAATCAGGTTACATATTATAATTTGAAAATACATTGCGCATATAATTACTAGCTGATTGTAAATGTCACCAAAGCTTCTTTTACAGTTTACAGTTATAATTTTAACAACAAATAATTTGTTAAACTCTAACAGAGAACAAAATATATAATACTAGCAAAACCAATAATTGAAGGAAATATAAAATTCGAACTGATTCTTTCCAAGTGCATCGTGAAATTAAATATTATTTATATTAAACTACACATTTTCATGAATTTTTCTTTCTTATAATAATTAGTCATAGTTACACTTCTTTTTTTTCTCTTGATTTGTAAGCAGTATTAGGTTTTCAATTATCTCTGCTTTTTCTTAATACAGTTCAATGCCAAAGGCAGACCCTGATCGAAATACCACCTGTTGGAGCAGCATAACAGACGTAAGGTCTGCAAGTATTGCGGTCACTGTGTCGGTACTCCCGCAGACATATCATGCTCTCGCGCCATGTGGCCTTCGTGCTACAGTACGCACTGTAATCTGGGATGTAGAAAACATAGACGGTTTACTCGTGATTTATAGCAAACTTTACAGTCGTTTGGTATCGCCTAGTTCTCCCACACAATTCACAATATACGATAGCACCATACTGTTTTTCGCAGGTAGACACTTCTTTATTTATTTATTTATTTAAGAAGACATAAGCCTAACAGTTGAAATTGGGAAAAATAGAGCTACACAGTGTTCGTATATAAATATAATTATACATAACACATTGCTCAGTAATATAAGAAGCTTTACAACACTCCATAAGCGTATTACTATAAATGACAAGGAAATATAATACGTATAACTTTCGATTCAATCTTTCATATACTTCTGCAAAAATCTCTTGTAGTACGCAATTCTCCTTAATACCTTTGCAGCAATACTTATCCTCGCGAGCATCAGGTCTGCCACGTATTTTAAATGGATGACCTGAAGATCTATGCTTCTCGTGCAAACCAACTTCAATGTGATTTAAGCTACGTCAAGGGGTACACAAAAGTGATTGGTATCGACTTTAGATTGGAGAATCGGTTCGATTCATGCATATGCAGAGGAGCTTATATGACAGTTTGTCTGCTTTGCGATTATATATCCCATTCCGTCAAGGCTGGCGCGGACTTTTAAGCCTTGAATGTCTTTATAACCGTATTATCCTGCGTATTTCTAAAAGCGTATCTAGCTCTTGCAACCTATCCTAAAAATAAGCAGGACAAACGAAGTGACTGGCAAAGGAGAATTCCTTTTACAAAACTTGAGCAAAACACTTCAAACAAGCCTTCTTTCATGACTTCGGCGGTTATGTTGGCGGTAGCACTGCTACTGATAGAATTTCTAATCCCAGCAAGTCAGATAACGAAGAGGAGAGGAACAAAGAAGAATAACGAAACCCATAAATACTAATGAAGAGTATTTTAAAGATTTTAAAACGTTGTCGCTTCCCGAGGATCGTCGGACGCCCGCAAAGCCATCGCGGGGGGCAACAGCATGCGGGAAGTTGGGGATGGTGAACTGCGAGATGGTCCGGCAGATCTCACTAATCAAACAGCTTACTAGCAAGAACATCTGTGTCAAACGGTAAGCGGTGGAACATCCACTGTGCCTACTGAGGATGCTTTGGCTAGCGTCAGCTATTCGCAGCTAACTACCTCGACAGAAATACCATGGAAGAGCATTAACTGGGATAGCACAATGAAAGAAGAATTGGTGCGTCTTTATTACGAAAGTGCGAAGTTTGAAATGAAAATGGAAAAAGGATACCATTTAAGAACGAAAATGTCTGCAAAGTATCCTAATGTAAAGAGATTCGCACTTAGAGATCTTATCGCTAAGGTGATGGGCATCAGAACTAATCTACACATCCCAGAAGACCAAATAATGGAGATTAAACAATAGGTTGATTTGGCGTGGAAAAAGGAAGGCAATGAACATCAGTTCGAGAAACCTGCGTCAAACGGTCAAACAGGGGTAATTAATGTTTTTCCTCAACCTGTTGATGATTCAACATCACCACAACCTCCAGAGATGGATGGTCTTATACAACCACAGGCAGAAGCAGGGGTTTAGCAACCAAAAAGTCTATTGAAGAGCACATACCATATGAACAAAGATGTTTTGCGCATTTATTTTTTGGCAGAGAAATGTGGGGAAAGTTTAACCCGGTACCGTATGACTTTTTTACCAACGAAAAAATTCAGTCGTTTTTAAGAAAGCTGTAGAACAATGTCTGTTTTTTGCTTTTTGTTTTTGTTGATTTGTTTGTGTAGTGCTTTTACAGTAAAGCCATAGACTAACAATTAGTCGGCGGGGTTTTTAAACCATTTGAACCTCACAAGAATATTGTTTGCGGTTTAAAACGATATGTATCATATATGATACGCCATGCGGTAGAGGGTTAAGGAGAGAACATCACAGGCTGTTCTTACTTAAATTCCCAAAGCTAGCCACAAGAATAAACGAGCAGAACCTGGCAGATGAAAAACGCTGAATATCTGTCAACAGACTGCTTTCGGCTGTTGAAATAGCTACTATCAAAATGGAAGTGGAACAGCAGCTTCCTATTGATGAACTCCCCTTGGAAGATGTGGACAACGAAGACTTGATTGAAGCTAAAGGCATAGTTGCTAGAGATAATGAACATCAAATACCGAATCCACTAGAGCTACATCCTGATATTATAATGATAATGTTAACATCGAAAACCCAAAAAAACTACAGCACCTTGAAAGAAATTTTGGTCATACTTTACTAGAGTTCAAATATGTAGAACCAACACTTAGGGATTCTCTGCGTAAGATGTATATAACAAATGATCTGCGTGCACGAATAAAACACTTCAACAGTAAGGTTTTACCTACGTACTTGATCGTAACACAAACTGCGTTAGAGGTGAAAACTCTTATATACTGTGCAGCGGTCGCAACCGTTAGAACGTTGGGCTCCAGAACTAAACCCGCAGATGCAGTTTTTGTCCCAGCAAGGAGTCGAGATCCACCATGGAAGATCAGGTTGGAGTAGGATGTCAGCAAAGTAACGTACTAATTGGGTCGATTAATCTAACTTAAAAAAGGAAATAGAACCAGAAAGCTGATAAACCATGTTACTAAAATAACCCACCCTCGGCACATTGAAATATTAACACCATCAATTTTGGATGAGATTATAGACAGATAGATGAAAGAAGGTTCTATCGTGAACTGAGTGTAAAGCAAAATAACGAGCAAGAAACTAAAGTTCTTCAATCAGAAGATATAGCAACTACTGGTCGGGTGCTTGGGAGAAAATGAACAGATTCAATTTGGGGAATGTGTGGTTCAAAGTGGATAAAGCAAGGGCAATCAATAGCTCTGACATGCAGCTGACAAATATCACAGCCTTACATGTTTTAGCTGTCATGAAAAGGACAAGTAGCTGTAAAGCTCCATGTCCCGGCATGGTGCACAACTTCTGGTACAAGTACCTTAAGAGTGTGCATCATGCGTTGGCAAGTTATTTTCAGAAGATCATCGAACACCCAGATCTTATTCCAGGCTTTATACTCCAGGGCACTACGCATATGTTACCTAAAAAAGCAGAAGCTCAAATCCATCTGAATTTCGACCGATAGCCTGTCTTCCAACCATTTATAAATGTCTTACAGCGATCATTGCAGATACAGTCGGTTAAATAAGAGCGTGGTCACTCTTATGAGAAAATGAAAAGACTCAATACGAAAATTCTTTCAAATATTGTTTTATTTGATCGAAAACTTTCATGCAAATACATTAATAGCAGGTTTAATCACCGCCAGCGTCAATAATAGCTTGGCATCTTCGAGGCATACTTTGGACAGAACCGCGATTTAGGAAGTCTTCGACATTTTGCACCTCTTTGAAACGATTCACCCACTTACTCACAAACTGTTTCGACTTTTGCATATATTTCGCAGCAGCCGTTCAGATAATTTTGAGACCTTTAGGGTGCAAGCACAAAAAAACTACTTCGAAGCGCGAAGCGTATGCGGCACTCATTTTGGAAAAATGCTTGGTTCGTATTAAAAAGAACAGTCAGCTGATTCTCTTTCATAAAGCATGAAGGACGATACTGACCTCTATATGAAAAAAAAATTACAACATTCGCATTTACCGATCGCTAGTAATCGTGACCACGCTCTTATTTAACCGACTGTAAGATATATTCTTATTGTGACAAGAATGACATTCTTGGAGAAGAACAAAAAGTATGTTGTAAAAACTCGGGAGGCAGTAAAAATATAGTCCCTATAGATGCGGTTTGCTATGACTCAAGCTCGTCAGCATCGAAGGAACTTGCACATGACAAATATTGACGACAAGCAAGCGTTTACTTTCCTGGTATATTTTAAGAAGACTCCTTCAGTGCATTATAGTTCTGTTTAGCGTTTAACCCACATGATCAAAACACTTAAGAGCATGTCTCATAGGTTCAGAATATATGATAATGAGGATGGTCATCAAGTGGCCCATCTTCTATATATTGATGACCTGAAGCTGTACGCCAGTCCAGCCCAGAAACTACAGCAAGTTATCGATGTCAGAAAGCAGTTTTTCAATGATATCCACATGGAGTTCGGACTAAATAAATGCAGAACTGTGCATTTAACTACAGGGGAATTAGGGGCAGCAGAGTTAGAGAACGAGTTTTAAAATGACATCTAGGCAATGGCAGCCATTGCCTAGATGTCATTGCCTAGACCCGGACGAGTCATATAAATATATGGGTATTCTAATATTTACTATTGCTTCCCTCAGATCCCTCAGATGTATCTCTACATACAAAATGCGACCCTAGAAGTGCTTTACTATTATCTTTGTCGATCTTACTATATTAGCCTAGACCCTGCCCTGTCGAACAAAACGAGAAGTACCGAACTATCTGAAACCACGATTTTCGGACAGCAGTCTCTATCGCTGCCCATTGCGCGCCAAAAAAAGGCCTAAGCATTTTCGAGATGGATGTAGAACGCTCTTAACCTTAGGTTGCTATAGCTGCAATTGATGGCGGCTCTACCGGGAGCCAGTGTCCTTTTGGAAAATTGCAGTTGCTCTCAATGGGACCCTGGGATGGTCGTTAACCATGTTTTTAAATTATATATGTGTGATTTATAAGATTAAGAATTAATTTGTATCTATATTTTTTACATTTTTATAGGTTTTTGTTAAAGTAGGTTAAGGGAAAGTGTGCAGTATTTTTTCCGAATTACCCTGCCGATGAAAAAGCATTGAAACAGCACTGAAGCAGCACTGACCAGTGCCGTTCCAGTATTTCTTGTTTAAAGCTACTCAGATTCCGGTTTTAAATGCCAGTAAAAGTTTCCTTTGTACCTGCAAATAGGTTACCAAGTAGGCAAGATGAAAGGGATTAAAAGTCAAAAATTAAAATTTAGAAAATTTTAAAATTATAGATGAGAAGTTTAGACATTCAGAATATACGGGTTTCGATTATTTAATATATCTAACTTTTTCTTTTAGATACTTAAAATTGGAATGAACATAACGTATATCGTAAATAGAATGAGATACGTTAAAACAAACAACATTTTTTCATTCAAACGGCCAACAATTGTAAATAACTCTGTCCTCTCGGTACGTGACGAATACAATAGGACCATTATATGACCGTCGCATCACTTCTCAGTGCCGTTTAGGTTCCGAAATCAACAGAAACAGCCAGTAAAAACGGCACTGGCGGCCGAGTGATGTTCGTCAGTGCCTTTTCATCGACAGGGTATATCAGGAAAAACCTTCGAAAATTTCTTGGTTTCAAATTTAGAAATGTATAAAGTCAAACATTATGTAATTTTAATTAGTGCGATAAGATTATTATAAAGTTTACTCAAAACTTGTATATCAGTTGTAAGAAAAATTCAAATATAATCCCTTTTTATATGTATCATTCCTGAAGTGAATCTTCGATCTAAATTAGATTTTTTTAAAGAATTTTTATGTTATTAAAGGGGTTATATCTAGAAATTTTACGGTATTTTCCAAATTTTTTTAGATATGATAACAACATTTTATTGAAATGGATTGCAGAGGATCGATTCAAACATATTTGTAGGCGCTTTTTTATCAAAAAATGTTGAAAAATGGGGGAAATCTACGGGAATCATGAACGGATGATTTAGCGAAATTTTGACATGGAACTCGGTTAAGTTCTCGGCACGTTCTTTAGACCAGCAGTTCTCGACACAAAGGGTTACCGGGTCGTACCCGCGATGAGACACAACTCTCTGCGGAACCCCTAAGTCCTAGGCGACGGCACACCCCATCGTCAGTCTTAAGCGATCGCTAGTTTGTCTGAGTAGAAAGTGCCTCTCATAAGTATCCCAGAAATGCCGCAGAATTCTATCTTGGCTTCGTCTCTCGGAGAAGATCTCGACGCTTCTACCGTGTCCTGATATGGACAGACAACCCCATCGGCGAGCTCTCTGCTACCTCCTATTATCAACAGCCAGTTTACCTCCAGAGACTGCCGGACACCAGCAAGATATCTATATACGTAACCGGCAATAAACGATCTTATTGCCTTTTAACCACGGCACTTTGCATTGCCTTTTCCTTTTCCTCGGCTGCTGACCTCTCAATCTCCATCCTCGGCATTACCTCCTCAATAATATCTCAAACGTGTTTGTCTCTCTAGAAACTGTCTCTCTAGAAACTGTCTCTCTAGATCTTGCGACCATGTGTGTGGAGGATTGGTGTTTTTATGATTGTGCCTCAAAAAACTTGGTTGGAAAGTCTTATCAAGGCACAAGGCTTTATCTTCAGTGTCCTTATTTTTTTGTAATTTGAAAATCCATGTACTCCTTTATTTTTACACTCAAATGTCATTGGCATACCTGGCACTTTGAAGATATTGCTTCAAACTAACACCCTAACACTACGCTATCAAAAACGAATATAATATGCGATTAATGCGCGACTAACTTTTCGTACCGGTTCTACTCTACTCGTTTCGGTTAGTTCAATTTACGAAAAATGAGTTTCAGGCCCTTGACATCGCCACACGTAAGATCATGCATATGCATGAAAGTTTGCATGCTAATTCGTCTGTTCCGCCATTATACATTTCACGCCGTTAAGACGAACGCGGACTTCTGAATCTCCAGTGTCTTCATAATCGAATTATTATAAGTACAACTTACATCTTTACAAATGGCAAAGATCCTCTCCTAAAATTGATCAGGAACCATAAGGTGATTGGCAAAGAAGCGTCCCTTTACAAGGCCGCGGAGAAAGCGGCCGAGATCCTTGCCCTGAATTTTAACATCAGAAGCAAGGAGAGTGCATTACTCCATCTAGATAATTCTTCTGTAAAAGTCGAAGTAAAAAAAGCAAGGTTTAAAAAATTCCGCCAAGTGCTACTAGAACAGTTCCTTTCAAAAGAGGAAACTTTTGTATGTCTCAAATCGTCAGGGCTCTATTCAGGTACAGAAGGTCTTATTTTCGCGTGTCAGGACGGTTAAATTTCCACCTTAGTATACAGTGACCGCTTTTTATGTCAAGAAGTTGCCAGCGATATCCAGTGTGCACAAAGTTTAGCGACGTCTTTACGACATCGTTACTGTACTGTACGACAACTTTAAGACAACTTATGTCCATTTCGTTACCGTGTCTTTACGATATCTCGGAGACATTGTACGATTTGACGATATCGTAAAGACACCTTCACGACACGAGCATAGGATGTTGTCGTAAACATGTAGTGACGATGTCGTGAAGACGTCCGGCTGCCCCACCCATGTAGAACTACGTATCTGTACGACATCTGTGCGATAGGGTAGGTCAACTCCCATAGGAAAAACGGAGCCGTTACGACGGCGTTAATTTAGTTTTGAAATCGAGTTACGGGGTGCAGGAGGAGCAGTGGCCACATACATCACCGCCAAACTCCTTAGTAAGATTGCAATGAGTTGAAACAACGGAAAAAATACGCATCTTGCCGACGTTTCGTGAACATTACATTTCACTTATTCAGGTCTTAGATGCACTTACATCTCAGGCTTACTATTACAGGTTAGCCCTAAAGAACTCAACTGCAATATTCACCAAATAACGCCAAGGTTCGCAGTTTTGCACACGATTGAAACCGGAAACAGCTCCTTTTTATTATAAAGCTTTACTCAGCCACCCAATTATATTTTAGCTAGCCGTATTTATTAAAATAAAAAAGTACCATCTCTGATACTGGCGCACACAGGAACAGCATATGCATTTACACGTGCACTAACACATGGTTACTGCTTAGTTTCTCTGCCCGACAGAGATAGCCAGCATCGAATGACATCAGGAATAACTATGTTTTTACCTAGCACGGTAAGTGAATATATATTGTTTTCTGAAAATGTCCCTTTTTTATTTTTGGTTTAAAATTTATCTTTTTAATTGAAAATTCATCTATTGGTTAAAAATCAATTCATTCAACACGGCCCTCACTCGCACACTTATTGCGGGAGAAAAGGAGATAGCAAATCACAGTGCTCATGTCCTCTCCGTTGTGAGCATTGGCTTCAAACATCTAAGTCTGGCAATAAATGTACAGTCGCCGCAGTCAAAACTCGAGACGCTTGTACAGCATGATCAGTCTCCTTATTATACTCCGTGGCAGGAACATGCTAACCGGTGTCTACTGTGTTTATAACCATGAATTCAATACTCCTTATTAATTATGTATTTTTAATGTTCCATCATGTTAACTTAGTGAAAAAGTGCAATTCGCAAATTAGACTTGTGTCAAGTACAACTGAAAAAAACGAAATATAAACCTTACCTATCTTTATTCTGTTGAAGCAAAATTCGCGTCATATAGTTTCTAAACCTCCTACTGAAATTTGGGATTTAGATTCATTTTAAATCATAAAGAATTTTGTAAGGTAATTACAATAACATATCCTTGAAAGTATAATTGAAATATATGTTACTGGAACACTATGCATGTTTTCTATGAAATTAACATTTCCATTGTCATAATTTCATTAGTTTTAGACAGTACACAAAATAAAAAACACGTATTATAAAGTTTTTGTTACTTTTAGAATGTTTGTAACAAATTTTATAAATAGAAATTTTTTAATAATTGTGAACGGAGATCTGTTGTTACGGTAGGCTGTGAGAAAAGCAATTTTATTTTCTCAAACCCACGCGTCACTTAGTGATATGTCGTGCTCGTGATTTCTCCTCATTTCCTTCCTAGCCTCTAACTATACGTGCGACAAAAGAAGCTTAGAAATTCTTGAACTGTCAATAGCTAAATTTTGGGAACGATTGGATAAATGGAAATTCCAGTGATTAATAATGGCAATCGATGCACTTTGGCAGCATTTTGGAGAAAGACAATTACATCCCTATTACCTAAAGTCTTTGTGAAATTCGTTAAGGACCATGAAGCTAATGGTCAAATCACGAAGGAATAATAAGGAGACCCAACTGCCGCAATTGTCCTCTTCCTATACGATCGATTATATTTTTAATTATACAGGTTTTTTTTAGGATAAAAAATGTTCGCAAGTGTTAGAAAAAACAGTATTCTTCATTCCCACGTACGATTTCAAAAATAATAATGCACTACAATTTCAAGATTTCATGAGCAAACAATTTCATTATAGTCTACATACTTACCATTTTTACAATGCACTCTTTTAACTTTACAAGTCTTAACGCCGAAGTCCTTTATTTAACCAGATCAATAGACACTTTCATGATTTCAATAATTATAACTTGAAATTGAAAAAATTTGGCCACCTATATCAAAACAAACGAACATAACCTCTCTAGCTTACGTCAGTTTGACCAAATTTCTCATTCGCACACTTTTCCATGTATAGAAAGAGGACAACTGCGCACCTGCGCATGAAAATTTAAGATCTGCCTGCAATGTGCCTACCACTTACGGTAATGTTTTTATTGCCAAGTGGCGAAACGGAATTAGATCTCCTTATTATTCCTTCGTGGGTCAGATGTGTATTCCTTTTTTTGTTTGCTTGTTTTACTTTCCTTTTAGAACAAAAGAAAAAAATGTGACACCATAAAATTTACGTTCCATTTGTCCATTTTGTGCAAATAATTAGCCTATATAGTAATAAAGACGGAGAATGCTATTTATCAAAAAGTGTTAAAATTTATAGAAAACATATAGATTATAAAAAAATCTACACCTTTTATATCAGTGACTTTTTCACATAACCTCGAAATGTACGAGAAAAATGCGAAAGACATTGTTTCTTTACGAAACCCAATAAAAGTATACCTCTTTATGTCTTTAATATTCAAAAATTTTTTTAGATGGAAAAAACAATTGTTTCCGAGATAATCATTTGTTCCGGTCCGAAACACTTTTTTTCAAATGTAATTTATCCTTCAGAAAATCATCGTACAGAGTTCTTTCAGGTTTACATGTTTTTTTTTTTGACATATACTATTATTATTTACATTATTATTACATTATTATTATTTACATTATACATACACTATTATACTATTATTTGACATTCTATTATTTGACCAGAAGCTTCATTTTTGAACACTAAAGCTATCAACATCCAAGTCGAGTAATGAAGCTTCAGATGAATAAGGAAAAATACGAATTTAAAATTATTTTGGACTTAAAATCCATTGGTTTTAAAATTTCAGTAAAGTGAGTTGATTAATAAGCCAGTTTCAATTAAACTATTCAGTATACTGTGTTTCTTCCTGATCTTCGAAATTTCTTCGATATCGGTAAATTGCTCAGATAACTGAATTTCTGGTTTCAAGCGAAGACCTGGCTGCTCGATTTCACATGAAATGTCTTCGTATTCATCGAAATCTTCCGAAATTTGGTCGAAGTTCGAACAATCATACGAACAAAAAAATGTAAAAATAAAAATCTAAATAAACTTAAAAATTAAAAATTAAAATTCGTCCTTTTTCTTATTCATCTGAAGCTCCATTATTAGACTTGAATGTTGATAACGTTAGTGTTCAAAAATGAAGCTTCTGGCCAAATGATAAAATACAGTTTTTTTGTTATTTTCTCCGTCACATTGAATAGAGTAATCAGTTTTTCAGATATTTTACAATTTAAACAAATTACCAACGTTTAGTTAAAATTTATTGTTGCAAAAGTCACATTTTTGCGGAAATGAAAAATAAAAAGTGAAAAAAACACGGTTTTTCGCATTTTTCTCGAACATTTCGAGGTTATGTGAAAAAGTCACTGATATAAAAGTTGTAGATTTTTTTATAATCTATATGTTTTCTATAAAACACTTTCTCTCTCTGACGCCAACTTTCGCCGAAAATCACAATATCATTTTTACCCCTTTTAACCTCCCCCAAATCAACCCCGCAACACCCCTGCTCGCGCATTGTTCTTTTTTTACGTTTATCGTGAGCCACTTTAACATTTCAAATTCTTCAAGTGCAGCCCATATTCCGGTGCGGTGTTTCCACCCTCTTATTAATTGCCGTAAATTCCCATATCGATCACCGGTGTATGTCCTGATATTTAGGGGCCTCCAAATCAAACAATAGCCTTAATAGACATTAAAACAATGTACGTTTCATATGCCCATCTTCGATGGTAAAACGTCCGTACTAAAGGAATTTTTGCAAAATGTTTTAAAGGGCACAGTTCACGTTACAGCATCAACGGAATCTAGTTTTGTAACAATCGTTCTTGGTAAATTGAAGGGAATCCTGCGCGAAAGTTTCTGCGATAAAGAGTTTAGGACTCTACAGGATTTGGTTACACGCTTAAAGAAGCGTTTTTCTCTCAGTGAGAAATACCAATGGTATTTCGATACTATTGACAGTTTGCGTATGAAGCAGACCGAAAGCGTCAGTGACTACTATGATAGAATATTGGGGCTTTGTAGTTGAGAAAAGCATTAATTTAAAGAAAAATATACCAGCTCTAATGTCAGCACAGCTACTGCGATGTAGCCGGTCACAGACTGTGCTTTAAAGGCTTTTATCCGCAGATTGCGGGCCTAGATGTCCACGTTTGTAGATACAAAAAGCCCTAAGGATATTAACGAAGCATATGAACACGCTCTCCATGAGGAGGAACGAGAAAAATACGCCGAGAAGGCTAGAGTGGCCTCGGCCTATCACGTGACATGACAAAACGAACACAATAAAGAGCAGATCACCTAGCCCCTGTTCCAAGCCAATGGAAGTATTCAACAGCAATAAATAACTCAGTATCTAATGCTTCTTGCCCTCAATCCAAACAACATGGGCCGAGACCGAAGTCGCAGGAATAACTGAAAATTGAGTTACCACTCACGGGACAATATTAATTAAATTACTTGACGATTCCGTAAAGTTTCATGTTGTACATAATAATTTCGCCATATCCGCGGATGGAGTAATTGGTCCTGCCTACCTTCATCAAGAACAAGCTCAGTTGTAATTCAGACACAATACTTTGGTAATAATCTCAAGATCCATTACCCCGATACCTTTCGTTGACAATGAATCACGTTTAGCTCGTAAAAAATTGCAAAATGAAAGTAAGCCCTTTTCTCGTATCCTTAAACGAAAAGCACGTGTAAGGCAATCGATACCTATTGATGTAGCCAATCAAGATTTATTTGCAGGATATCTAACCCGTATAAAAACACCTGAAGGAATATTCATAGTAGAAGTAATAGTGAAGAAAAATGACAGTATATGTTACACATATATCTACAACACCACCGAAAGTGATATGGATATAGACATTCAACCAGAAGAAATTATCCTCTTTGAATACTGCGAATTTTCAAGATCAAACTCCGAGGAATTGATACCTGAGGATTGTTTGCCGAATGAAAAGGTAGATAATCCTGAGAATAGAATAGAAAAGGTCACTAGTAGTTTATATCTAGCTCATCTAAACAAACCTGAAAAGAACTTAGTTTTTGTTTGTGCTATGGATTTCTCTGACATTTTTCCATCTCAACGGGGAAATGCTTAGAGTAACTCACAAAAATCAACATAGAATTCCGATGACTGACGATGCCGTTATCTCAAAGAAACAGAATCGTGAGCTGCCTGAAGCACATGAGCAAATGGCAATACAAATTAGCTAACAACTTAAAGCAAAAATTATTGCACCATCAAATTCCCCACATATTTCACCGGTAATGATCATTCCGAAAAAGCTGGACGCTTCAGGAGAAAAAAAGTATTGGGGTGGTAATCGAGTATAGGACATTAAATGCATCCATCACCCAACATTACAGATATACTAGACAGGCTGGATAGAGCCCAATGCTTCTTAGTATTCGATCTTGCAAGCGGTTATCATCAGGTTGAAACTTATCCTGGTGAAAGAGCCAAAACAGACTTTTCAACTCCAAGGGGCCACTTTAATTATAAACCAATGCCCACAGGGATAAAGAACGCCCCAGCTATATCCCAACGACTGATAGATACGGTTCTCGGAGGAATGCTAGGAACTGAGGCATTTATGTACCTCCACAACATCTTCATATACTCAGAAACCCTGGAAGAGCACGACGAGAAGGCCAGAAGGCTCTTCAAGCGGTTATGGGAAACTAATCTAAAACTACTAAATCGCGGCGTAGAAGACCTTTTCTAACCCTATAGGTTAAGTAGCACATGGCTCTAACGAGATTCAGAATAACACTGATGCTTCCGAACAACCGACTGTCAAATCCATTACAGACAATAAACTATATTCAGAATTATATTCTCATTTAATGATACAACGTACACTACCACTCAAATTAAAACCGGCATCAGAGAGTTGAAGAAAACGAGGCAACCGACGAACTCACAAGCGATGGAATTATTACAGGTAAATCAGCTGCTTAGGCTTTTCCAGAAGACGGTACTTTGCACCAGGAACCCTCTAAAACCTGCAATAAATTCCAAAGCCCTGGTGGATCTCAGTCCAAACTGCAACAGTACTGAAGAAAGTGACAGTTATGACGAAGAAAACATCGCGCCGATCGTTTCCATCTCCTCAGCGAAGGTGGTAAGCACACGCAACATGAAAGAAGCAATCCAAAAATCTGTAGCTGATTTTGACAAATCGCTTACAGAACACTAATCTTATTTTTGGAATAATGAAGGTTTAGGTCAGTCCCTTCTAGATGGACCCGTTCAATAAAATATTACTGCGGTTTCAGAAGGGGAGGAAGATCAGGAACTCCTACTTTATCTAAGAAATGTGGATTCTTAGGTGGGAATGAATGACCCTGTACTAGATGAAATAAATCAATTTCTAGAGTCATATCAAGAACATTTAGATCAGTGAGGTAATAAGGATTCAGAAACTTAAGAAACCAAACTACCTGTAGAAGGGGGCCGGCGATAGAGTACTGTACATTTTAAGGTAACACCAGAAGTTATGGATTCACCAATACTCAGTACACAACCCTCAAGGCGATCCTTGTTTTCAAACACCAACGGCAGCATCTACACCTTCCGCACAGTCAACCCCAGCGCCAGATAAAAGTCAAAAGACTGATGGAGAAAATGGTTTCTCAAGGAATCCAATTCCCCTTCGGCTGACCCTGGAGGCTTATCCACCCTAATTTGTTCCTCGCGAAAATCAACAAAATCAAGAAACAGTATAGGCTCGATTATCAATTGATGTGGAGATGCCATATTTTGATCCCACCTCACCTCCTTCATAAGAAAAAGTGAATCAAGTATTAGAAAATGATAATATATCAAAAAGAATGAAATCAAAATCTGCATTCCCCTCCATCCTTTACGAATACACCAAATCAATAACTTACCGTCGCGAGAATTATGCACATTTCATTTCAGAAGATTGCATCGCATTGCATTTCCACAAAATGTAATGGTCGAGTTATTTTTGGACATATTCCAGGGTGGTCCTTCTGTAGTAACAATATGCTATGGAAAAGTAGAGGTTCCTCCAGTGGAGAGTCGTCTTCAAATTATATCTAAAAATCATGATAGTATACTTGGGCGGGTACAAAGGTTTAACAAAAAGATACCAACGTATAATTGGAAGTTACGTTTGGCCAAATTTAAGAAACGACGTATACGAATATATTAGAAACTGTCAAAGCTGTTTAGAGAACAAACTAGTACGGGCGCGCACTCGCGAACGTATGGTAATACCGGACACCCCGTTGGGAGTATTTAACAAAGTTTTCCTAGACATAGTGGATCAATACGAAAACTGGAATAGATATTCGGGGTTGAGCAATTAATCACTTCTGAATATCGGCCCAGACGAACATTACACTTGAGCGTAGTCATATTGTACTCACAAACTACATAAAACACTATACAGAGGGCTTTGATGATTCGGATCACTTATTGCCAGTCGCGATGTTTGCGTACAATACATACGTTCATGAATCCACAAACTTCACACCATTTGAATTAGTTTATGGATGAGTAGTACAGATTACCAGTTCATTTCCATTTCCGAAATATATTAGAGACATACGGTTTTATCTTCGGGATCTGATCATTAGGCTAAATGAGATGTATAAGATTGCCACGAAAAATATGATACCGGCTAAGGAACGATGAAAATTACGATACGATCGAAAGGCGCGGCGTCTGAATGTTGCTATTGGCGATAAAGTAATTGTTTTCAAAGATGTCCGTAAAGATAAATTCGATAAACGGGCTGTTAGAACTGATACCATAGTGGGCTTTACGAAAAATCATAATGTGATCCTTGAACTCGACGATGGTACGAGATTCATCAAACATGCCAATTAGCTCATGGTCACTTACTGCTAACTATACGATAATATAAAGCACAAGGACCATGTCCATGGGTATCGTCCTACGTGATGGTGAGGGAGTAGAGTGACTTAAATCCTCATTACCCAGCAGAGATATTATCAATCAGAAATATCACAATATTTATATTTTTTATTGATAATTAAAATTAAACCAATTATAATCCATCAAATCGTTTAATTCTCGTCTCATTTTTAACTATCATTTACATTATTATTTTTATATAATTTTTAATTTCATTTCATTCTTAATTTTCAATTTTTCCCCTCATTCTCACTACTAGTTATTAAACGGCACTTGACCTACTTATGTAACTACGAGTTGGTATGCTGTTGTGACGCGAGACTGATCAGACATATATACAAGCCTTTGGTCATTTACAAACAAAAAAAGGAGGTAATTTTTTTTCTTGCCACCGACTGCTTATTTAATTGATGAATAAACTGTTCATCATTCAGATCCGGAATTAAACACAAAATGTGTTTCCTATTGCATCTCGTGACTCAGTTGTCTTCCTGCTGAATCTCTTGGGTAACCCATGGCATCACTGAGGACCACTATAAGAACTTTCGGTTCCAGACAAGTACCGAAATATTCTAAGAGTACTCAGGGTCAGTACGTCAGGTTTTTAGTCATTAGAGGATCAACACCTTTTTTCAAGTTAGCAAACTCCACGAGTCACTGGTAGAATGGCAAACCAAGTGGCGTACCTTAGCAAAATACTGCACACCTCAGCATGAATCCCTCTGCACTAAAATTATTGAGGATTATAATCTACAATCAAAAATTCAGGAAGACTGAGAAAGGAACTCAACCAAGAAAGTGATCAATCATTGTCATATGATACAACCAAAAATCTACCGGACCAATGACCTTCAGGCATGAGAAAACGAATAACAACTTCTATGCTCGGGTTCACAGGAGGGATTGTTGGACCCGTAGCGGGAATATCAACGTAGAAAAATGGACGGGAAATGAATCTGAAAATCGAAGAGCTCAACCGTATTTAAGCTAACCTATCTCATCTAATAGGCAAGCGAATACACATCATAAGTTCGCAATCAGAAAACATACACAAGGTAGCCAAAGAACACGAGGGGATAGATGAGCATATCAGTTCTGCAAATTGAATTATGAACGTTATCCCCGCCGCAAGGTAGGGAGAACTTCATTCTTCGCTTTTGACGACGGAACAAATTCAGCCCATATTTCTAGATATTCAAGATCACGCACCTAAGGTCACATTTCCAGTACCCGGACCACATGTGGATATGAAAAAATTAGCTCCAGTACCTTTAGTAACTATAATTTGTAAAACGGAACATTACAAGCCCTGGTAGATATTCCATAACTAGATCGCGCGGAATTTAATATGTACGAAATGGAACGTAAATGTTGTGGTATTAGATTCTTTTTCTTTTGTTTTAAAAAGAAAGTAAAACAAACAAAAAAACAAGAGAATACACGTCTGACCTGTGGTTTAAATCCCTCTTAGTGACAGCTGCCATACTTTTCACTCAGTACACACGCGCATCGTAACCGCGGCCCCGAAGGTTCACTCGAAAGGATAATTCGAAATTTGTTCACATTTCTCGGTCGTTATCACGGTTATACTCTCCCGTTATTGGCTGAACCTTTGGGACGATTCCATGATGCATACGTATAAGGAAAAGCGGACCGAGCAGGTAAAAATTTTCACATTGTCCCCTTTTTATACCCGAGCTAACTTCTTTTCTTATCAAGAAGTCGACGAAGAATGCTAAAGAGACTTGGCTATGATCAACCTCATCCGCATATTGGTAGTGGTTTTTGCGACTTCGAAATTTGATTTCTGTTGACTGCTGTGGGAACGAAGGCAGGATGTGGCGTGATCCAAAATT
Source organism: Belonocnema kinseyi (assembly GCF_010883055.1). Classification (NCBI taxonomy): domain Eukaryota; kingdom Metazoa; phylum Arthropoda; class Insecta; order Hymenoptera; family Cynipidae; genus Belonocnema; species Belonocnema kinseyi. Next base: position 142,010,983 of record NC_046663.1, read on the forward strand.
GTCCAATGCTGACAAAGCATTGACTAATCAATATTTGAGGAAACGTATACTTCAAGGGATGCTAAGGTTAAATGTTTAATTTGATTATAGAAATTAATATTACCGCGGTCTACAATTATCGAGAGTTCTATTTCTTTCAAGATTTTCGACTTTAGAAAAATAATTCCTTAATTAATAATCTTAAATAAAGACTGTTCGCTTATGCCTATACTATCAATTGATATGCAGTCATCAGAAATCAGTATACAGCAGTTCTTAAATTAGCTTAATGGTCCTTGACGAATTTCACATAGACTTCAGTTAATAGGGCTGTACTTATCTTTCTACAAAATGATGCCAAAGTGCATCGATTGCCATTATTAATCACGCGAATTCCAATTTCGTCCAATCTTTCCCAAAATTTACCTGTTGATAGATTAAGAATGTCTAAGCTTCTTTACATCAACAGCCATTTTTCATTTTATTGACAATTGTAATTTTAGATTAATTATTTGTGGTCAAATGGGGACACAGTACTATGGCTATCCCCGTTTCGGTTTTCGTTCTCTCGTTCTGTCGCCTTCTTGTTTGCTGACAGCAAGTGGTGATGCCTATTTTCGCATGTGCACTTGGAGGCTAGGAAGGGAAGAAAGAGATCACGGGCAAGGCATATCACTAGGTGACACGTAGGTATAAGAAAACAAAATTGTTTTTCTCATAACCTACCGTAGCAAACACGCACTGGAAGAAAAATGATCGCCCTCTATTAAGTCAATCCTATTGGAAGGCCTTACCGGATTAGGTCTGACTGAACGCTAATACTTGGATACTTCTGCCGTACTAAATTACTGTTACTTCTGATTAGTTGTTGCACCTGTTTCAATCGCAAGCCGGACCGGAAAGCTAAGAAGACATCGAATTTCCACCCAACCCAAGTTCAGATGAAATGCCCAGATAATTCGTTCAATTTTGAGAGATTCTGAATCCACGATGAGAGGAGATCACCATCTTCGCCTAATGAGACAGCCAAGTATCAATCATAATTCACATCAACGGACAATATTGATATTTCAACCAACAGTGAACTTACATCACAAACAACTATACTCTACTCCGAGAAATCTGAAGCAAAACCCTTATAAATTCATTCTAGTCGTCACAAGAGACTTCCAGAAAGAATTTCCTGAGTAGCACCGGACCAAAGCAGACATTACAACCAGCGTAAACCATGACTTGCATCCACGACCTCTCTGACGTTCCAAGACCAATAATCAACATCCTTCTGCCAAAATAGATTCGACAATGGTGCATTGCAGTGATGTGATATGGGAATGAAGTTTCTAAAAGTGTGGTATGGATGAATGGATAGATGCTATTGAACGAAACAAAAATAACAATGATAAAAAGATATTTGAGGAATTTAGTATTAAGACTGCCATGTAAACCGATGAAAATTTTATTGGTCCATTTCAGAATGGTATATAGTACGCTTAAAAGTGATTCATTTTATTGAAAATGTATCATAATTATGCTACTCCATTCATTTTAGCTTTGGGTATACGACATAGCGTTAATTTTCTTACAGCTCAAGGGTATAAAAACTAAGGAGGCCTGGGAGAAGGAGAGATTGCGGACACTGACAATAATAGAGGGCGATCATTTTTCTTCCAGGGCCCGTGATCTCTCCTCCTTCCCTTCCTAGCCTCTAACAGTACATGCAATTATCACATTACATTTATCAATAAAATGAAAAATTTTTGTTGATTTAAAGAAGCTTAGTAATTCTTAAACTATCAATAGGTAAATTTTGGGAACGATTGGAAGAAATTGGAATTCCCATGATTAATAATGGCAATCAATGTACTTTGGCATCATTTTGGGGAAAGATAAGTACATCCCTATTAACGGAAGTCTATGTGAAATTCGTAAAGGACCATAAAGCTACTTTAGGAACTGCTGTATACTGATTCCTGAAGACTACATATCAATGGACAGTATAGGCATAAACGAAAAGTCTTAATTCAAAATTATTAGTTGACAAATTCCGATAGATATTTTGCCAAAGTCGAAAAAATGTCGAAGTCGCAAAAACCACTACCAATATGCGGACGAGGTTGATCACAGCCAAGTCTCTGAGCATTCTTCGTGTGTAGTGAGTGCAAATGATGGCAGCTGTCACTACGAGGCATTTGATACACAGGTCAGACGTGTATTCTCTTGTTTTTTTTGCTTGTTTCACTTTCTTTTCAAAACAAAAGAAAAAGAATGTGATACCACAATGTTTACTTTCCATGTGTCTTCTCTCTCTCCTCTCTCTCTCTCCTCTCTCTCTCTCTCTCTCCATCTATTGCGACCCGAAAAAATAGTTGAAAGGTACTTGGATGTTTTGTAACTGTCCCAGCTACAATTTTTTCTGAATTCAGCGCATCGACTCTTCACGCTCGAAGGTCAAACGGTAGTACTAAGCTCAAAATAGGTTTAATTTCCGATGTAGCTGTTTTACAATTTTAATTTTTAAATTATGTACTGCTTTGAAAAGTTCAGAAACCGAATAAACTTGAGTTGTCACTGACTTGGAATTATATAAAATTCAAGTTTATAAACTTATTTGTCGACCCTTATACCTTTTAGAAATTTAGAATTATTGTGAAGGTACTTCCCAAGGAAGCAGAGATTAATAGCGAATCCCACACACAAAAATAAAAATAAACATTTGGAAGCGATCCCAGGTGATTGTCTGAATGCATCCAACGAGTCGATAGAAAATTCCAAACTTTCCACACTACTTGGGTTTTTAAGCTTTTCTGAAAAACTTATTTTTCAGAGGCGTATTTGTTTGTAACACTGTCAATGTTTTAATTGTGTACTATTGAGTTGAAAAATTCAATTATAAGAACTTCATCTTTATAACGTTTTTTTAGATTTAAATTTTTAATAAGAAGAGATCAAATCAAGACGATTTATACCTCTATAGCGATAATAGCTTTACGTTGAATTTTCAAAAAATATAAAAAGTAAACTTTTTCGCTACTTTCTTAGAGCCATGGTAAATATCTCGACTATTTGACCATATAATGTTTGGATATACATTAATGGGAATGTATTTGCAACATGTTGCAATGACAATATATAATAATTTTGACATTGAAATAATTGTTATTGACTGAATTGCAAGAAAATATTTAAATGTGATATTATGCACTTTATTTGGCAATAAAATTAATTTTTTGTATATAATTAATCAGAACAGATATTTCGAAGCAAGTTGATTTGTACCTGCACAGAAAAAAATTATTAAAATTAATAAATAAATTATCATTAATTTTTATTTTCATTTAATTAAAATTAATTAATCAAATAATTTTTTGCTATGTATGTACCAAGGCACATGTTTCAATTTATTTTTTCTAATCATTTATATACCGAAACATAATCTTATTGTAAAATAAAGAGCAATATGTAATTTTTAAATATTTTCTTGTAACTCAAAGTCAATCAAAATTATTTTTATTTCAACATTCCTTGCATATTATTGTCACAACATATTGCAAATACATTCCCACTAATGTATATCACACATTATATGGTCAAATATTGGAGAAAGGACCACGCAAATTTCTTAAGGAAAAGTGGTTTCGGTTAATTTGTTTGAATTTGCAATGTGTTTTGTATCTCAGCGTCCTGAACAAATGTGTGCATGGTTGCAAAGCCCCAAACCCCCCGGGTTCCGAGATAAGGCCCACTGAGGTCAGTAGCACCGTTTATCAGCTCTCTTAAAAATTGATGTTTATTATAAAATTCTTGATCTAAGGCTTGCTGATCAACTCAAATATAAGGACTATTTTATGCCTAGACATCAAGGTTAAGCTCAAAGAAACATTTTAAGGTGAAATTGGTTTTTTCAACAGTAACCCCTTTTTACGAATGCGCAAATGAAAAGAGCATAGAATTCTACATTCTAATTTAACTTTTACCGTAAATTCCAGATATTAGTTAATAGTTAGGTTGTCCATGACATTGCTGAATTTCAGAGCCATGTTTGTATTACTCTGAAATACATCAAAACGTCTAACCGTTGCCACTTGCATTAGCATTACCCTGAGTTCACCAGGCAAAGATTGCAAAGTTGGACTTGAACTCCTTAGTCATCGGTATTCTGTCAGCCTTTTTATTTACAAAGTTAATTCGTATGTTTTCTGATTTCGGATCGGGAATTTGGGAAAAGTTTTATATTTTTTTGTATTTCAGTCTACTGTAGAGTCAATTTCGCGATTATTAAAACTATAACGCAGTAATAATTAAGTTCTTTCTAGTCTATTTTTTTCATTCAAAAAATCTCTATTCTGCACCATCGGCTATATATTCTCCTACTCCGGCACCATCATCATCATTATTCCTATTTCCGGCATCTTGAATGTATCGGAGGAACACTTTACTGCGAAATTTTATGTGCTGTTGATGTCGAGCCCAGCCGAGGAACCACAAGATACTCGCGACATGAGCACAACCTAAACTTCTTACCCCAGCTTTGCAGGCAGAATAATATCCTAATATATCTTCGTCTCCGTTTCCGTGTTGATCGCTTTCAACTTCTCCTACTCAAAAAGTTATCCATAACTGATAGCAAGTAGCATTTCTGAATCGAGCGTCGATTCTAATCCTCAAAAAACCTGGTACATCTCTGTTTTTATGGAATTCGAATATATCGGTACGCTCATATTCGAATTTGTCCTCAACATATGAAGGAGCTAACTCAAGTTGGTATGGACGACGGTCAGTTGACCTGAATATTGAAGCTCTAATCCAGGAAACTTAGGAAATTCTTCCTGTCTCAAACGTTTCTACGTGGTGGTACTGAGATATTAAGAAATAGGGTCATAAAGAAAGTATTTCTACTTGTCCTAAAACGAAATAACCAAACAACTATATTTTGTTGTAAAAAATTCCAATTATTTGTTGAGCTACCTCAAAAGAGTGTTTCTCTTGGTTCCAGGATCCAAGAAGTTCGAGGTGGTTTATAAGGTTTATAGGTATAATAAAGAGAACGTATTAGATGTGTGTAAAACTTAACGCCCCCCCCCCCTTGCCCTTCAACACTGTAATAAAAACTTTTTGATTTTTTTTAAATCGAATCTACGAAAGAAATGAATGAACGAAATTTATTCACCCACAAAAGAGCTCCAAATTCGTTATTAATCATTTTCATGGCAACGCGTAGTTTTTATTTCAAGCGTGAACAAACGAAAGCGTTTTCTTCAAAACGGTCCTTTATCTGGGTAATTCTGTACCAAGGTCAGCCCCAAAATTGGCCCAGTATTAGAGTTTCATTGTAATATAAATTGATTGAAACGATGCATTTTTAGGGTAGCTGAGAATAACATTTAGAGCAAATTAAGGTAAAAAAAATGTTAAATTAACCATTATAAATAAAATTGGTACTTTATTTTGCAATAACTGAATAAGCAATCTCGGGTCAAGGTGCAAAGATAAATGTCATATACATTTGATAGAATAGTGTTAAGATCAACCAATTCTTACTTTCTTTTCACGTTTCTTATTATTTTTTAAGAACTAAATAGCTCTCATTCGCGATTTTAATACATAACCTCTCTTTTCCCTCTCGCATTCTAATTTCATTATAATTCTTCATGTCCACAAATCATCACATCCCATAATCTATTGTATATACAAAGATAAACGTGTCAAAGCAATGGACATTGGCAAATAGCTTTGGTAACATGAAACTTATCACAGCATAGACTAAAAGTTTTCAATTATTTTTGCGGCGAAGATTTAAGCCTTGATTTGAATAAGGAATTCATTATAATAACTTTAAAAAATTGCGCAAAAATTCTGAAATTATAATAACATAACAATTCTTATACTAAAGTATAGCTAAATAGAGTAATATGTTCTAATTTCCAAAATAAATAAATATATCCTTTGATCCGAACTCTTGAAATGTAAGCTAAAATGGAGTCATACCCTTTTACATAAATAAGCTGCTCTGGAAACTCCCTCAAGGAGCCATCGAAGGTTAATATATGTAAAAAATCTGTACATTGGCGGGCGCCCATAAAAATGAATTTAGGTGCCCCATAAATTTTTAATCAATAAATATATTTTGGATTCCATCAGAAACAAATAATTTAAAAATGCCGTAATGTAAGTGATGTCAATAATATTCCTTTCATTTTTGCTGTTTCAATATGAATAATTTATTATTCATTAAAAAACTGTTTTCTTATATAAGATCCAAAACATGCGTTAAGAAATTTCTTAGAGATAATATGTTGTAGCAATAATACATTACAGTCCAAATAAGATTTTGAACTTAAACTAACCATAAAATTTGATCTCAATTTATAGTCGAGCTCCTGTTCGGATGTAGAATTTTTTTTCGCTTTTTTCATTTACAGCGTCATAAAGAGGGGTCGATATTGAAAACCCCGATTTGACCTTGAGATGTTCCTTGAACCTTCAGCTTCATGTCAAGGTTACAACTACTCCTTGTACTTGAGTTGAAAAGCAAGCCTTAGATCAAGAATTTTACAATAAACCTTAATTTTTAAGTGAGTCAATAACCGCGTGATACTGACTTCAGCGGGCCTTATCTAAAAACCCAGGAGGTTTTGGGCTTTGGGCCCAAGCAGGCAGCAAGAATGAGAGCATTTTTCAGCCTGGCTCTGAAAATAACAATGGCGGACAACTTAATTTCACAGCTTACGTGACATGGCAACAATAAAAGTGCCGAATTCGGAGACACAAGAATCGCAGCAATTTTACATCGTACGTTTTTATTTTTAACTAAATTATATCATTTAGGTTATTTCAAATAATTTGTTTGTAAAGACTAATATTTTCTTTTTTTTTCAGAGGCTGCAAAGATTGTCTCTACTTCAAGTCGACTGAGAACGAAGTCAAAATTGTAGACGAGGATGAAGAGGACAAGGAGAGCAAACAAAAAACGACGTAAGAATTCGAGGATTTAAGTAATCTGAGCGAAGAAAGATCAGGAAAAAATGTGCTCTATTGAATAGTTTGTCTGACTCTGAATTTGAAGCTGAAGATGTTCTGTCGCCGGTTGTTCCGATGGCGACAAAGAGGAATAGTTTCTGTGTTGCCATCAAACGTCGTTATGCTCGCTGCCCGGTGGCAATACGTTTTTTGAATTCTATCATATAGTATTGAAAGTTTTTTAAAGAAAAGAAAGCTCAATGCTTGATAAACCAACGTCAGATTCTTGTCAGAGGTAATGCAATATTTACTTTGATAGTTTTTACATTCAAGAATAATTTCAAGTAAGTTTATTGTTATATGTATTTTAGAGAAAAGAAAGCCAAATGCTATTTTTATAGATTCGTGCCTAACCGCTACTCAGTTTTCAAAGGCTGACTGATTTAAATGTAAATGATTCACGAAAGGCATCCTGTATTATTTATTTTTATAGTTCTTACATTTAAGAGTGATCTCCAGAAAGTTTATTCTTATGTATTAATAATTTCTTGAATAAAAGGAATCCAAATGATATTTTTATGTAGGGGTAAATAAAAGTTTTCGCAGACCTCATTTTTGATAATTGATTAGATTTTCTTCATTTTGATTCTGGCAGAGCTACAAGATTTTCTCTTCGAAGTGTTGATTTCACTCGAAATTCTGTATAAAATGAGACCAGGCAGAAGCCAATTTGTCTATTTTTTAAATATATATTGCAAAATTTAAAAACATGTTATCTGCTGAAGAATCCGAATAAAATTTGCATATAAATATTAGAAAATTTCGTAACCTCTTCATGATTATACGTTTCATATATTCGACAAAAATCGGAAAATGTCAGGAAATGGTTTACATGACAATAATTTTGAAATTAAAAATATAGAATACAAATCATTATATTGTTTATATCAATTGATTGTTACTAAAAATACGTTTTTTGAATATTTAGTACTTATGGAGGAAGAAAACTGTACGGCAGGATGAATTACACAGGCCCACAAAAAAAATTTGTCTGCACGACAAAAGGGACTAGGCTTCCCTTATGAATTTTAAGCCGCTGAATCCGAATATGGCCTCAGAATGTGTTCTTCACGTCTCAGTTTTTCCCTAGATGCAAAAAGTAGGGAAAAGTTTAGGGATTTCTGGTCACACAGGCCATCCAAAAGTTTGCCTACACGAGACAAGTGACTAGGCTACCCTTATGGATTTTGAGCCGCTGAATCCTAATATGGCCTTAGAATTTTTCCTACTCGTCACAATTTTCCCCTAAATACAAAAAGTATGGAAAAATTTAGGGATTCCTGGCCACACAGGCTATACAAAAAATTTGTGTGCACGAGACAGTTCACTAGGCTACTTTTATGGATTTCGAGCCGCTGAATCCAAATCTGGCCTCCTAATTGATCTTACGCGTTTCAGTTTCCCCCAAAATGCAGAAAATAAGGAAAACCTCAGGGATAACTTGCACGTTTTTTTCTTAATACCAGTATACGCGAAAATAGGCACATCGATATTATATTTTTAAGTGCAACGAGTTGTAGAGTCACTTGTGCCGTGCAGATAACTTTTTGTTGATGGCCTGTGTGACCAGAAATTCTCTAGGCTTTTCCCGACATATTACATCTAGAGAGAAAATGAAACAAACCCGGAAAATTTGGGGTTCATATTTAGATTTAGCGCACATACCTGCAAAGGATATGGCATTTTTGTTATTTTTCCCCGTAAAATCTATATAATATAAGAAATACCTTCAATTTCCCTAGCATTGCCCAAACTAGGGGAAACGGAACGTACACTAGAGAATTTCGGTGTATAATTTAAGTCTCTATAAGTTGCGGCACTTAAGAATATAACATCCATCTGTCTGTTAAGCGTATACTGGTATACAATAATAAATAAAGGACAGGTATAACCGCCATAAATTTAAATAGGTGTGCTGCAAGAACTTGAATTTAAATAATTTTGACAATTTCTTTGTAAAGTGTAAGCTAATATATAAAAAATATAGAAATCTTTGCCCTTTAATATTTATAAAAGTTCATACATTGAAGTAACGTTAATAAGTTGGACAAAATTATTAGAAAAAATAATTAGCGTGTTTCAAATTGTAATCAACTTTTACCCAGTATTTTATGTACAAAATTTATTGTAATGATTACATTAAAAAATTATATTGCGAAAAATTCCCTTCACGAATGTTTTTTGGCTTAAGGTGAACGATTTTCAGAATTTTTCATAATAAACCTATTTTCCATTAAATTATTGGCTTCGAAGATTAATTTACAACTTTTTTCAACCAAAATATTATGTACATTCCTTATTTGTAAGACTTATGCATTCTTTTACCGCTAATATATTAATTATTTAGATTCCAAGCGACTTCATTTCATTTTTAAAATCAGTCGCCCTAAAACACCTTCTGAGACACTACGTACCTACAGCACTGGATACCTACCTTCCATGTCAGAAAACGACTACCTCCAAAGCTGAGTAAAGAAGTGGTGGAAAAACTCAAACATGTGGTAATTGAGTCGAACTCCCCTCAATGGAAAGGGCTGATTCAGATGACGAATATTTAGATGCAGATAGAGAGGAGCGTAAAACTTTTGACTTGCAATTGACACCTAGAATATTGATCTCATCAGTTCACTTATACAGGGTGTGCAGCGATTTTTTTTTTTTTTTTGCTTTTAAGAAAGTTATCCAGCTGTTGCAAAGTTTTTTACTCATCAAGATATAATTTATAATTTGTTCATTACAGAATACATAAAGCGATTTCAAGGCTGAAGAAACAGCATTGAGTACGCACTGATCAGTGCATTTTCTTTGCTTTTTCAGTGCGTTTTCATCGGCAGGGCAAGAAGAGAAAGAGAGCTTGTTTAAAACTTGCGTCCAATATTTTCGTAAAATATTTTGTTTTTAACTTACGAATTGTTATACATGTCTAACTTAATTGTGGACAGCAATTCATGACGTCTTTGTTGCTCTAAGGCTAGAAGATAACTGAATGTGCGTCGGGCCTGGACGCTACACTATGGCCCACGTATACTAGAAGCACGTGTAGACCCAGTAGTGGGAATATGGGGTAAGATTAGATTGCTCTTAACAAACGGTAAAAAAATTACCGCTACCGACCATTTTTTTACTAGTTTTTTTAACAAGCATATTTCCCAAAAGGTAGCGGGCTGAGCGCACATTTTCATAGAATTCGTGGAATTGGTGGATTTCAAACAATGGAAGGATTTCATGGGATACAAGGAATTCATTAAAATCTCGAACATCATGAAATTCATGGATTCAAGGAATTTATCCAATTCGAGTAATTCATGGAATTTACGGAATGCAAGGAATTCCTTCAAGAAATATTGTTGGTCAAACCTCAACCCCTTTCCAATATTCCGTGAGGGCTGGAATGAACCTCGGGACTATTCACAGAAATAATGTTAGTCAAGAATCCACCCCTTTCCAACAACTCGCGGGACGGGAAGGCACTCCGGTAAAAGATCACATAAATAATTTTAGTAAAACTTCTGCCCCTTTCAGAGATTAGAAAATCGCGACCTGAATGCAATGTCTTCCGAAAGCTTTACCTTTTAAAAAAGGAATTGTTAACCGTATCAATAGTATTTTAATAATTCTTGTTTGAATTTCTCGTTCTCAATCGTTCTTTTCCAGTTGTTCTACAATTTCGTATAAAACACAAATAAAAAAATTAACAATATCTTTTTTAACATTTAAGTACTGTTAAAATTAATTATACAATTCTTTAAAAAATCTATATAATCTTTTCCAACTTTTATTACATCCCGATTCTCCATTTTAAAATATTTTCTTTTTATCTTCCAAAGAAATTTTTTTTTCCATTGGCGAAGTACAGATTAATAAAATTAATATTTCATAAGAGGAGTAATAATTTCAAAAACATAATTGAATAAGAGTCTTTAGTCGTCAGTCTTTATTGGCCGAATATATCAATAAAAAATATTTGCAAATATGTTTTTATGGAAATATAAATTATATGAACAATCACAAATAAAAATACTAATAATTTTCTATATATAAAACTAAGCAACTGCCAGTTCGAAAATATGAGGAATAGATGCGCAAAAAGCATTTGAGATCATGAAGGCACCACCAGTGTTGCTGCTGCGATGCATATAATTAGAAGAAAGTGAAAAACATATTCCGGAAAATCGGGTAATAATTGCAGTAAGCATGGAAACGTTGAAGTCCATTCAAAAATGTAGCTTTGCCGACAACTTGATACCTCCTCCCTAAATCTGAATAATAGGTACTTTATCTAAACAGCTCATTTAAAAAGTGTTATTGATTTCGAATAATAAGCTTTACTAAATGAATTAGCAGTTTGCTGGTTAACAATGTGAGAAAAGCTTACTGGAGCAATTACTGAGTTCTTTCGATAAAAATGATCATGTTCATCTTCTGCACTTACTTCAATTTCAAATTATGAACTTTTTAATAAGAATAAATGGAAAATTGGGTTAAAAATATTATTGTAAGTATTCTATCCATATATAAACGGACAAAATTATTAAAATGTATATTTTTGAGAGACGTACAGCATCATTAAATTAAATCTTAAAGAATTTAAATATTGTGAACAACAAAAAAATTCCAAATGGCGAGTTGGAAGAATTTAAATTTTGAAAAAATTCTTGTAGAATACCTGTTAAGCTACCTGGTGCGCGACCCGGTTCACTCGGATCGTCGACTCACTATTGGTAGTTATATTGGCAGTTGGCACAATTTAAATTCTTGAAAAATTCTCGTAGAATACTTGCTAAACAATCTGGGGCGCGACCTGGCGCACCTAGGTCATCGAATCTCCATTTGAAATTGTTTTCATTACTGACCAAACTTACATGTTTGAAAAGTTCGAGTAGAATACGTATTAAACAACCTAGTGCACGACCCATTTCAGCCAAATCGTCAACTTAAATTTTAGGTAATTTTGGCTAATGGAACAATCTAAATTTTCAAAAAGTTCTTGTAGAATACATGCTAAGCTACACGGGGCGCGATCTGGTGCACCCGGGTCGGCGACTGACCATTTTAAATTGTTTTTATTATTCACAAAATTTAGATTTTAAGGAAGCTCTCTTAGAATACGTATTCTAATACCTGGTGCTCGATCTGATTCACCCAGATCTTGGACTCACAATTTTTAATCATTTTGGCTGTTAAAACAATCTAACTTTCAAAAAGGTTCTTGTAGAATACATGCTAAACTACCTAAGGCGCGACCTGGTGTATCCGGATCGACGACTTAGCATTTGGAATTTTTTTCATTATTCACTAAATTTAAATTTCAAAAAAGTTCTCGCAGAATATGTATTAAACTACCTGGTGCTCGATCTGGTACACCCGGGCCGTCGACTTACCTTTTTCAGTAATTTTGGCTGTTGGCAAAATATAAATTCTGAAAAATATCTCGTTGAATACGTGCTAAGCTACCTGGGGCGCGATGGAGTGCACTCGGATCGTCGACTGACCATTTGGAATTGTTTTCATTATTCAGAAAATTTTGATTTGAAAAAGTTCTCGTAGAATACGTATTAAACTACCTGGTGCTGGGACAATCTGAACTTTAAAAAAGTTCTCGTAGAATACGAGCTAAACTACCTGGAGTACGAGCGGGTACACCCGGGTTGTCAAATCTCCATTTGGAATTGTTTTCATGATTCACAAAATTTAAATTTTTGAAAAGTTCTCGTAGAATACGCATTAAACTACCTGGTGCTCGACCTATTTCACCTGGATCGCCGACTTGTAATTTTTAGTAATTTTGGCTGTTGAAACAATCTAAATTTTGAAAAGCTTCTCATACAATACGTGCTAAGCTACCTAGTGCGCGACTAGATTCACCTGGAACGTCGACTCACTAATGGTAGTTATTCTGGCAATTGGCGTAATTTGAATTCTTAAAAAGTTCTCGTAGAATACATGCTAAACTATCTGGTGCGTGACCCGGTGCACCCGGAAAGTGAACTTACCATTTAGAGACGTGTCGGCTATTGGAAAACCTAAGATTTTCATTTTTAACGCATGTTAATTTTTTCTGACACTTATATGTTCTTGAGAATATTTATTTATGTGCGGTGTGTCCTAAGCATGGGAAACGGTCAAGAGCAAGGCTTGTGCCATGCTATCATTCAGCCGTGACCCATGCCTGAGCCAGATATTTCCAAGTGTCTTACCATGCTTGAGCCATGCAAACTTTTTTCACGCGGGGTTGTAGAATAAAATTCTGCTTCTTTTGATTTTGGTGATAGAATTTCTGAGTTATTACTTATCATTTTTAGTTGCTATTAAAAGTGTAATCATAATTGATATTATTATTGTTATTTTTCCTGGACCTTTTCTTGCATATCGATACGATAAATTAGTAATACTAGTTTGCAAATATTTTTACCTAAGATTTCAAATTTCATATTATAATAATAGTTTATTAAGTGGTTGAAAATTACTAATATTGCATTAAATAACAATTTTTATTTTGCAATAAGCTAAAACGTTAAAAGACTCCGTTCACGCTTAAAATTAAAACAATGTAATAGATTGATTTTATGTTTTTATTTGTAATTTCCATAAGTTTCCAACAGATGGCTAGGTAAGTTAGTTTATTGACCGATAATTCAACATTTTACGTTATCTATGTTAAATATGCTGCCAATAGATGGCGCCATGTTTGATTTCTTGAATAATTTAGTATAATACTAATTCAACCTATTGTCACGTCCCGCGACTTTTATAATAATAATAAATAGTTATAAACAATGGATAATAATTACATAACATTTATATTCAATAATAACTTAACAAGTTAAAGATTATATTCAACATCCAATTATTATTGTAAAAAAAATTAGTATTGTTAAAATCATTCGTGAAGATCAGATTTGTAAAGAAACGACGCAACAGTGTAAGGTAAACCCAACAGCACAAGAAAATCTACGCATCATCTTTTACACAAAAAACAGGCACACATTAATTAAAAAGCAATAAATTAATTAACAAGTAAACCAGAAAAGGCAGCTGCATTTTCGAGCGCATACGCTCACAGTATGCTGGTACCTATAAGTACGTACACATCGCAGTAAACAAAAATAAGCGATACACATAAATATTCGCATAGCTAACAAAACCAGCAAATTAAACATTAACTGAAGAGCCATAAATTAATCAGCAAACCAAGACACCAGCATCTTAAATCTGAAAGCAATAAACAGCTTAATAAAGATGACAGCTGTAGGAGGGTCAGCCGTTCACACACAACCAAAAGGACACACGCAAAGCTTATGCTCTTCTACGCATCATAATAGCTTACCCTTGGACACCTAGGAAGGGATACCATATATTTTGGTAACTGCGCCATTCTCCATATTTGAGCACATCAAGATTACTGATCACTGATTGACTATCTCATTAATTACCCCCATGGCACTTTGGAAGGGATACAAGGCATTATGGTTACGGCGAGACTCTCCATATATGGACATATACATCATTCTCAACGCCCATTGGACAATTAGGGTCTTACCACTCTTCTCGTTAATTGATTGACAACGCTGATTGGAACAAAGAAGAATCCCTACTTCTAAAACCACTTACCCCTACGGGAATCTAAGAAGGGATCTTGTGAATAAATACAGCGGATTCGGAAGCAGAACTCAGTTTAGTTCCAGTTTCAGTTTAGTTTGTTCCTGTTTAGTCGACTATACTCCAGCTTCAGTTTTTACCCCAGTCTCAGTTCAGTCTCAGTTCAGTCTCAGTTAGACAAATCTAGATTATAAAGAATTTTCGAAACCCTAAACTCCGGTCCAACAGTGTTGGCCCGTCTAAAAATCTACGAAGAATAGCTTCTGTGTGGAACTCCGAGTCGAGAACACCTGCCACAAAGGGACAATGCAGCCCAGATACGCTGACCTTGCCATCTCATCCTGTAGAGCCATATTCTGCGCCATCCACCCCCTGCGAGTACCCATACAGGGTACCAACAAAAGTACGGGCTACTTTCGATTCAAGGAACGAGAGGGCGAATTGTCTACTCTCTACCAAAAGGGAACTTTGTAAGTAAACCAAGGAATCAAATAATTTAAAGCAATTCGGAGGTTTATCAGGAAACGGTTATCAAATCTGATCTTTATATTTAAATTCTCTTAATACTTAAATAAATAATCATTATTTTATATAACATATTTGATTTATTTATTGTATCTGATAGTTATCCTCTTCCCAGTTTTCTAGTTTATTTAAAATTAGATTCTAAAACGAGAAACCATTTAAATTAAATAAAAAACAAGGTAAGTTACATCTCGTAGGACGTAACATACCTCGTTATATTTTTGGTGCATCGAACTTCGAAATTATAAACTACCAGTACAGAAATAAATTGAAATGTTTTTTCTTTCTTTTAGTTTACGTTACATCAAATTTAAATCTAAAAAATATTTTAAAACTTTCTCATCCATTAATTTCAAAATTCTTCTACATAAACTACCAGAAAATCAAATAAGTGTACAATTTTGTTCCAATTATTTCAGAAACGTTATATTTTGATAAAAAGAGATATTTCGGATTTCACGCGTGTAAAAAACTACGAATTGTTTGCCGACGTTTCGTGAACATTACAGTTCACATCTTTAGGGCTGACCTGAAACTGAGGTATCAGGTCATGTTGTTCTTAGGTATACTCTCTACGATGCCTGTGATTGGCCAGAGCGCCCCACCGTGGGGACCTGGTTGAAATTGATTCACCTTGAGTTCCGTGGTTCAGACACCGTGGGTTCCCTACGGTGGGGCGCTCTGGCCAATCACAAGCATCGTAGAGAATATACCTAAGAACAACATGACCTGATACATCAGTTTCAGGTCAGCCCTGAAGATGCGAACTGCAATGTTCACGAAACGTCGGCAAACAATTCGTAGTTTTTTACACGAGTGAAACCCGAAATATCTCTTTTTATCAAAATGAATCATCGTGAAAGCATAAAATCTATTATTAAGTTATATTTTATCAATAATCACTTTTTCTATTATGCCAAAATTGGTTCTGTCTCTTTTACGTGTGATTAAAAAGTCCATTAAAAAAATTGAAATATAAAAAACTTGAGAATTAAAAAGAAGAAACACTGGGGCTCAACAAATTTCGAATTACTTCAATCTGATACTTTTCTCTAATACTTATTTGTTCTCATATAAACCTGTCTATAATGTGACTTTTTTTGTGATATGAACCTGTCCATGATATTTATTTCTCTGATACTAACCTGTCAATGATTTTTACTTGTGTGTTATATTTACATGTACGTGTCCATATTTATAATTTATATGTGCGTGAATACTTAATCCCAAGTGTCAAAAAGTGTTCTCAAATTAAGAAATAAAAAATTATAAATGTCAACCTCAAGTTTAGACATAAACCTTGAAAAACGGGTAATAAGAAATCAAAGACAGAAAGACTCCGCGGTAGCAGAAATTGTAGAAAATACTCAAAATCTTCCCTCGAAAACAAGAAAAGCCCTAAACTTTAATCCAGAAAATTTATAAAAACAAGACTCACCGATAGTTCAAAGATTAAAAAATACTAGTGTAATTTAAGCCTCAAACTCAAATTCTGAACAAAACGAGACATTGGGAAACGATACCCTTTTAGATGAAACTTTAGCAAACAGCAGAATAAACTTTAGAGCAAATTCCACTGCTGTACTTTCAGAAAAATCAGTAGAAACAAATCCTGTAGAAAACCAAGAAAATCCAAAATAAAAATCAGTTAATTTATTTCTAGACTCATCTTCTGATTCACAAAAATCACAAGAAAAGCAAGCAACAGCTTTCTTTCAAATAAAATAATTTCAAATATCTAAATAAAAGACGTTGATAACCATAATCAATTTGAACATATTTTACCACAAATAATAATAACAAACCCTGACGGAATCAATTTATATTCATTTAACTCAGACTATAAAATAAACAATATGAGTAAGTTACCTAATAACCAGCAAATCTCACTTGGAGATACGCTCGAAGTCATTCCTCTGTTCGGCGGAACAAATAACGTCCCCCTTTCACATTTCATAGAATCATGTTTCGAAGCAAGATCAATGGTCCCTAACGCTGAAGCAGCAGCAAATCTAGTAAAACTACTTCGTTCTAAAATCTCGGGAGAAGCAAGAAAATGCATTTACGGTCATACATTTTACTCAATAGAAGAAATAATATAAACTAAAAACGGTATATGCACCTACTAAAACAGTATATCAACTTCAAAGGGAACTCGGAAATATAAATATGTGGGAAAATGAAAACGCAATATCATATGCTTCGCGTATGAAAGAAATTACCGATAGAATAATAGGCGCTGATAAAATGAACAATAAAGGAATCGCGGAAAAAACTTTTTAAACTGAATTAGAAAGTTATGCAATGGATCATTTTATTAGAGGACTTAGACCAGAATTAGAAATGAGAATAGGAACAGCAGATTCATTTTCTCAACTTGCTACTAAAACAATTGAAATTGAAAAAAGATTAGCAACTAACAAAGACATAAGAAAAGAATCGCGATTTGGCCTTTATTTAGGAGAACCTTCAAAATCAAATAAAGTACATTTTACGAGAGGAGAAAACGCCCCTACTTCTTCAAATAAATACCAGTCTCATTCTAATTTCGCTCAAGAAGATAAAATAATATGCCACTATTGTGAAGAAATGGTTAATGTAATTAATGATTGCCATAAAAGACAACAAAATAACTAATATCAACAACAGCAAAATCCGCAACAATTGAATCCCCCACAAGAGATAAATCCGGAAAACTCCAACGCCCTTCCCAGACCGGTTGCTCAGAGGAAGGCATAAAAAAAGAATCAAATGCATCCAACCCTAATTTTTAAAATATAAAGGAAGAAAAAACATAAAAAGTTCACTTAATCATCACGAATACTATACCTCACATATCATTATCAACAAATGGTTTAAAAAATCCTATGGGAGTAATGATTGATACAGGAGCAGGTCCCAATTTAATTAAAGAAAAAGCAGTCGAATCACGCGTAAACATTAATAAACGAAATTGTCTAAAATTCACAGGAATTAACGAACACCTAGTATACACTCTCGGTCAAATAACAATAAATATTTTAGAATTTCCAACCATTTCTAATATAACAGACGTATCAGGATTTGCCGTGGGTGGAATTTTATTCCAAGGAAAAATTGGCAAGGATAAGCCCAGTGCTTACGATTCTCGAAGTTTAAATGATAATGAAAGAAAGCATGACATTTACCAAAAAGAAGCCCTAGCAATTATATTTTGTGTAACATATTTTCGTCCCTATCTATACGCACACAAATTTATGTTAGTAACCGATCACAAACCATTAGTTTGGTTTCAGAATTGCAAAGATCCATTTTCTAGAGTAACAATATGGAAATTAAAATTAGCCGAATATGACTTTGAAGTTGTCTATAAAGGCGGTAAAATAAATATAAATGCAGACGCGTTATCAAGAAACCCCACAGATGTCAAAGACGAAAATGAAGAAGTTAATACTAAAATAATGAGAGTCAATGAAGAAACAGACTCTTTATACGTAGATCCAAGTTCAAGTTTGAAATCAATTTTAAAATTACGTCCTAGCGAAGACAAACAATCAATCATGAAATTAAGTCTCAACGATTACTCAAAAACAAATGTTAAGTCATGTATTAATGCAAGCTCTAAATCAAATACTAATTCATGTTAAAACTCACAGTCGAGTTTCAATCCAAATTAGAATGCGAATTCTAGTATAAAAATGAAGAAAGAAAACGATATTCTCACTGAAGAATTATTTAGATGGATCTTTCAAATCTAAATAAAATAAATGAATCAAAATGCCACGCAATGGTAACAAAACATTCAAGAAGAAATTATTATTATTATTTAAAACAAAATTTTTTATTCCTTCTCTTACAGAAAAATGAGAGAAAGACAAAAAAAATTATTACTAAGTCAAAAAAGGACAATAAAGTAAAAAGCACGCTAATCCCGATTATATATCAGACAGTTCAGACTCTGACCCAGATTATTTTGAAAATATTAGAAAGAAAACTAAACAGCCGGGTTTTCAATAATCACTATTTTATACCTAAATCTACTCGTATTAATTCTTCTAATCGTAAAAGTATATAGATATTACTTAAAAATTAAAGATCTAACTGACGAAAGGACTCATCTAGAATTTGGTAATTTATGCTCATTATCAGAAGATGAACAACTACAAAGCCCCGTAAATATCATTCAGAGGAGCACTAAATTTACTAATATATAAAAATTATATTCTTGAAATAATATATAATGAATTTAATTCAAGACAGTAAAACAAAAACGAAAAATATATATAGAAAAAAAACATTTATAAGTTACTTGTCAGTTTTTCCGAACAAGCGGTATATATTTTATAAATCATTTAACAATATAACCATTTTGTATAATTAGAATTTTTTTCAATATCAATTAATACTAATGAGTCTATATTCTGAAACATTTATTTTTTCTTTGTTTATAATATTTTAAGATTTATATTCTTTAGCTAATTTTTGTTGCCTGCTACTTAGAATTTATATAAATTTATTTGTTTAACCCTACCATTAAAAAAAAGAGAATTTCCTT
>NC_046663.1:142030736-142033866 GCF_010883055.1 Belonocnema kinseyi
CAACCGTAGTCTTTCCATACATAAGCGTCACAACAGCTATACTTTTAATAGAAATTTTGTCAGTCATTTCATCAATCATGATTGAAAATGTATGACTTTTAATCTGCTTACTAAATTCTCTAAACTTTAGCGACCCGCGACATTCACAATCAATGCTTCGCACTTCATTCTACCATAAGTAATCTGTTCAATAACTTCTTTCTCTAGGTTCAAATTTTGAACTAATCTTATGAGGTGATCACTTACTGCGAAAGGTAGATTATGCTCTGCAAAAAAATTCGCGAGTTTAATTTCGTGTCTCTTACATTCTTTTTTCTATGTTAAGCTTAACTTTATAACCGGTGCCTGTTAGAACATACTGATTTTGACCGTATTTCGTAGTACCATCAGAATGCTTTTTTGAATTTAAAGGACGAAGTACATCGCTTTTACCTGCTTTATATGAGTGATTGCAATATTTGCAAAATAAGTGTACGATCCCATTTTTGCTTGGTGCTATCTAATTCTTGAATTATGTCATAGATTGCCATACTGCTTGATATTTGTGGTAATATTTCTTAATAGATTTCGCCTTTCTTTCTGTTTCTGGGCCTTTTCATGTTGTTTCGCTTCCGTTTCGTCAGCTGCACTCTCAGATCTAGTTTCATGAGGTTCGATATCCTTTTCTTTTGGTGTCTCTTCCATAGTGGAAATACCTAGTAAACCATAACTTTATGCATATCAAGACATGCATACAAATTAAATGATATTGAGCCAAAGCTCTTCATATTTAATTTTTTTTATGAATATGGCCACGATGTAAAATACATATAATTTATACTTGATTTTTGATTTAATTTTTAAGTATTCATTTATAATAATTATACTGAATAATAATTTTTAAATAAATTTCTATAATTCATACTAATTCAGGGTGGTTGTTTTAACCAAGGAAAAAAATTCGCGCTCATTGCTCGGTTTTAAAAATTTGTCACGGTTTTTAAAATTAAGAAATTTAAACTGTTAAGGAGCAATATTTTTTCATTTGAAGTAATCAAAACTAAAATGCAAATTAAAGCATTTAAAGTTGAACTTTAAAAAATTTTAAACTTTAAATATTCAAACTGAAAACATTTTTATTCAGAAATTTGTTATTCAAACATTGAATAATTTATACTTATCAAATTTTACACAAATTAAAAAAATATTTAAAAATAAATCCCGTTGAACTGTAAAATGTGAAAGTTTAAACTTTTATAAAGGCTGCTTGATTTGAAATGTATTTGCCTTATTTATAATAGTTCTTACCATATGTGAATTCCGATCTTGCTATAAATGCGAGGTTGTGGTTAGATGTTGTTCTGACGAAGGGAACATGATATTCCTAGGTAATACAGTAGGACCTGTCGGATCGGGACTCATCGCATCGAAATCTTTGGAGGGATGTAGTCCCCACTCGTAAACTTCTCCACTGAGTGTAATAGGTAGGCGCACGCTCGTAAAAACGGAGCAGACTCCACGCGACGAAAGCCAGTGCTGTATGCATGAAAATAGACCGGCTTGTAAAAGCCGCTGAAATATTAGGGCCTTGTACATTTTAAGATACGTCACTACCAGGAGGTGTAGCTAGATTTGTTTCTGCGACCTCCCTGATCGAAAATGGAGACCCGGTCCGTCCCGCTCCCACGAGTCCTACTGTATCTGAAAAAAGTGAATTTACAAGAATGAATAGAGAGAAATTCATATTTTCAAATTTCAGCGTAAAAGTGAAGATTATTCTATTTTTGATTGCGCGATTTTTCCATATGTCTAAAATGTCATTATGAGAATAGGATATCTCAGAAACTAATTTATTTCTATTTCCATAGCGGCCGCCGCATAGTTTCCTATTCCCCAAAAGAGAACGTGTTTTCAAAATATTTATTTCCTTGTAATGGTACTGACAGATATACCTCACAGAAATGTCTTGTATTCCCCAAAAGTGCTTGTATTTTGAGATTATTAAATTCCTTCTAATAAGTTCAAAAAATATGTGTAATAAATTGTCTGAACTCTTTCATGTGGAATATAAGTTTTGAAATTTTCATTTTAATCAATTGAAGTCTGCCTCTCTAGAGTTAAAATCATTTTAATTCACACGTCGGATTTTTAGACGGCGGGAAAATCGGTTATGCATCTGAAATATTTTTAAATCTTTTCTAATTTTATTCAAATTCTTAGGAAATTTTCGAAGATTTTGAGGTATTTTTTTACATTTTGAATGAGTTTTAAAAATTTCAAGAAAAACTTGATTAATTTAAAAATATTTTTAGGAATTTAAGAGGCTTTGCATAGAATTAAAATATTTTAAACCTTGGAAGCAATACCGAAAATTTATTCAGTATTTATTATTTCTTCGAAAGTTCTGAAAGTCCTAAATATCGTTTGAAAAGGCTAGAATTTTTCCTAATAGTTGGTTAAATCCTGCAAAATACAATAAATGTTTTTTAAATCTTTTTAACATTCTTTTTTTATACATCTGAAATATTTAAAAATCTTTTTTAGTTTGATCATGAAAATTATAAAATGTATATTTATATAATTCTAAAAAACTGCTAATACGTGGGAACTATAACTACAATTTCCTAGAAATTTGAAAAAAATTAGAAAAGATTTTTAAATATTTCAGATGTGCCAACAAAAAATCAAGATTTAAAAAAATACATTTCATAGATTTTTACAAAATAATAGGAGAAATTCGACCCCTTTCGCAATATATTTATGTCATCTAAAAGTTTTGCAGAATTAAAACATATTTTATGAATTTTCAGAAATGGTTCCAAGTTATAAAATATTTTTAATCTGTACATTACCTCTTAAATTCTTCACAATATTTTGAGCTGACTGAAATTTTTCTTAAAATTTTCAAAAATTATTTAAAATGTACAAAATTACCTCGAAATATTCCAAATTCTCCTGAGAACTTAAATAAAATTTATTCATTCACTTGAAACCTTTCAAAGTTATTTTAATTTAAGAGCATGTGATACCTTACCTTATAAGTATTCAGTTTTCCATATTTTTTATTCACAATCTTGAATTTTCCGAAAAATAATAGTGTCCAGACGTTCGCGTTTCATACGTCTGGGATTCTTTTTGTTTAAAAACTTTA
>NC_046663.1:142033966-142038766 GCF_010883055.1 Belonocnema kinseyi
TAAAATAAACATTCCTGCTTGAAATAATTTTTATGATTTGAAACAAAACAAACTATTTCTTTCAAACTCGAAATTAAGTAATATACATTTTAATGATTGATAACAAAAATTATCTAAAACTAAAAATAACTATCAGTAAATATACATGCCTTAAGAATAAATTTAAAAATAATGAACTATAATAAATACTTAATAAATTTCAAATAAAAGAAAGGAAAAGACAGAAAATTTTAATAAATAATATTTTTATTCAAAAACCGTAAAAACCCTAAGTACATTATTATTTTCTTTAATTAAAACATACCACTTAAACACACACATAAACAGATCCACATTCTTAGTGTAATTAATAGAAGTCTGCAAAGTTGAAACAAAAACAAGAAATTTCAAATTTATAAAAAATACATATATTCAAACATATCTCTCATATCTCTTACAACCTACCATTTCCAAGCGCCATATATAGCGATTTACGGCATACCAAATGCCGCGGTAGCAAAATTGTTTACACAGGCCATTCTTTATGAATGCCTTTCTCGCTGCTCTCTATGCATTGTCCAAATAGGGTTGTCCATAGAAAATCCACTCTCTAGGCATTCTCAATTTAAAACCCAGCCATTCATAAATGACATTGGACAAAGGCAATGTATGATTCGTTGACTGATACCTTAAATTTCGAGAACCAATCTGTAACAAAGAGAATACATAAAAATAAGTAAAATACATTTAATCTTATTATACTAAAAATGATGCCAAATTTTACCTCAACTATTTTTCTATTGTACACCGCCCATTTCCTTCCCATCAGAGTAAAAATTTGTTCATCACCTCTGAAGTTATTTAAAACTTCTGTTGTATACAGCCTTACAGATTGATTAAAAACATGGACATTTTTTATCCATTCCCATGGTAATTGGACCCTGCGCCCATACCTCAAAACAAGGAATTTCCTTTTTACCACCTTTCTATATCCGCTGCTTCGCCAGGTCATGGAATCAACCAGGAGCTGAAACAAAAAAACACCAATAAATTTACATATATTAAAAATATTGAAGAAATAATTAGATTTCTATTTTATTTTTTTTTTTTCTATTTTTTTTTTTCACTTGCCAACTGTAACCTCTTCTTTACTAAATAGATACGACAATTTTATAGAGCCCATTTAACCACGTCTGACGACCGTGAGATAGGTGGTTACAGTCTGTAAACGAATCAATACGACGATCCAGCAAAAGCCTCGTGCAACCTACGAACACGAAGGGACCCAAGGACTACCGCCATCTGCATTTATCCCGCAAGTATTTTAGCATACTGTTGATACGCAGAGATGCTTTTTAGGTCATTAGCAAGTGAAAGCTTGGCACCTCCAAGAGCGCCGATGATAAGGACGATTAGTTTAACAGAATATTTTGGGTATAATCGTTGCAACTCCGTTTTAAGATCTCGATACCTCTCTTTCTTTTCATTCTCCTTAGTTATGATGTTTTTGTCAGCTAGTGCCGAAAATTCGATAACGAACATGGTTTGCTTCTCCACGTCAAGAAGAACCATGTTAGGCCTCGAGTGAGCAACAGAAACAATTGTCGAGAATATAAAGTTCCAGTATATGCGGCACTTCCCATTCTCGACAATTGACTCGATTTCCCTAGGAGCATTTAGAGGAGCAATATCAAGGTTAATGCCGTAAGAGTGACAGAGGTGGTAATAAAGCACTCTTAGTGCCGCATTGTGCCTTCGAATGTAGGTCGTTCCCGCGTGAGTTGGACAAATAGATAGTGTGTGCGCTAAATGCTCGGGGTGTGCATGGCACGCCCTGCAACTATCATTAGGAATGTCTTGGCTCAAAATGTGGCGACGGTATGTTAAGGTGGAAATGACACCGTCTTGGCATGCAAAAATGAAACCCTCCGTACCAGACTTCAATCCGGCGATTTAAGGAATGCAACCGTTAGCTCACAAGACATTAACTGATCCTTCACATTTCTTTGGAAGATACCGTGCATCCTGTTATCGAGCTGTTCACGAAAGTTTTTCTCTTGTGCTTCCTTAATCCGGGCTTTCCAAAGTGAGTATTCGAGATAAATAAGATGTGATGCATTTTGCTCACCCCTAATATTGAAGTCAAGTCCGAGTGTTTCAGCAGCCTCCTCCGATGCTTTGTACCAAAACGCTCCTTTGCCCACTTCTTCGTGATTCCTGACGATTCTAAGAAGAGGGTCTCTTCCATTTGCAACTCTATGTGCTGTAACAAGAATAATCCTATTGTGAAGACATTCAAGACTCAATATTCCTCGACCACCTTGGCGGCGTAAGATATACAGTCGCGGAACGGAGGACTTGAGATGCATGCTTTTGTTCATGTGCATAACCTTTCTTGTCCCGATATCAAGGGATCTGAGCTCGTTCTTCGTCCATGAAACTACTCCTAATGAATAGAGTACTATCGGTACGGTAAGCATGTTCGTTGCAGATACTTTGTTCCTCGCCGACAGTTCGGAAGACCAAATCTGTCGGATGAGACGTTTGTATCTGCTTTGGAGAGTATCCTTTATAGATGCCACATCCTGAATGCGGCTCTGTGGCACGCCCAGGTATGTGTAAGTCTCTGCAGCGCAAAGGTGTCGTATAGCGCTTCTATCAACGAGCTCAGGATCTTCAGGGATGCTATTAAGTTTACCTCGCTTCAAATAAACCTTGGCGCATTCGTCTAACCCAAATTCCATATAAATTTCCTTAAAATATTGTTCGACAATCTCTAGAGGTAGATGTAGTTGCTCTTTGTTTTAGCATAGATCTTAAGATCGTCCATGTAAAATACATGAGTGACCTTGCACTTTCGATCTGCAGGTTTTCTGCACAAGTACCCGTCGGAATGGCGAAGTGCTAGAGATAGTGGCAATAATTTAAGGCAAAAGAGGAGAGGGCTCATGGTGTCGCCCTGAAAGACACCTCTCTGACAGGTGACCTTGTTAGTTGTCACATGATTTTTTCCAGATGAGATAGTAAATCTGGTTTTCCAAAGCGGCATCAATCTCTCTATGCACCTAACTATTTGCGGATCAAACTTTAAGATTTCCAAAAGACACATGATAAGTCTATGGGAGGTCGAATCGAAAGCTTTCCGATAATTAATCCAAGCCATCGATAGGTCACGCTGGTAGAATGCTGCATCTTTACAGACCCATCTATCGATTAGTACGTTCTCCTGACATCCGGCTACGCCTTTCTTTGAGCCTCGCTGTTCATACATTTCTTGCCACACAGGTTCATTTTCCTGAACAATTCTATGATTTAAAATAGCCGTGACTATTTTACACAGTGTGTTCAGACAAGTGACTGGCATGTAACTCTTCAGGTCAGCTAAGTTGCCTATTTTCGGCAGGAGTATTGTGCGCCCTTCCACCAACCTGTCCGGAATCGGCTCTTTCGACTTTAAATATGAGGTGAAAATACGGGCCAAATGCTGATGGGTTGAAGAAAACTTGTGTGTCATAACGAGTCCGGAGTTCGCGTGCGAACTTTCGAACCTTGGCGGTAAAATTCCTGCCAGATGTGAGTAGGCATTCCGCTTACATAGCCCCTTTTTCGGAGTAGTTCAGCATGGTTTCGCAGACGTTGCTGCGAAAAGTGCGATAGCTCCGGGTGTTTCTCGCACCACAGAGCATGCAGCCGTGTCACGTAACCCCGTTCAGGGGCCACACTTGCATCCTAGCACTCTAGCAAGTCGTGATTCAGTCGCTCCGTCCACCCAAAGGTCGCGGAATCTTTTTTTTTGTACAGAAATGATTCCAACACGAAAAAACCCTGTGATTGCACACACAGGTTATGTCGACAGCGTCCAACCATCAGATTTCCCTGAAAATTACAAATATTTAATAAATAGTTCATGTTTTTCACTCTTGCCAGAAGTCATCTGACTTTATGTAAACATATTCACAAATTTCAAAACATGCATCAATTGTTACGAAACATTACCAGCATTTATGAAAAATAGTAATCAACTTAGAAGAAATTATCATTCACTTGGCAAAATTGAAATCGTCAAAACAACTTGTTCAAATTGTCCAACAGAACTAACTAAACCTCGTTGCGAGGCAAAAATGTGTTTGGATTGTATCAAACAATTTTTAAAAATCATACACTTAACAGTTATCTTGCAAAACGTTTGTGATAAAATATATCCGGAAACTGAAGAAAATAATCATTACGTATACTCTTTTGAAGCTCAAATTTTCAGTCCTTAACGTCTGCATAATGATTTATTATTACTTACCTTGAAGCACTTAAGTAAATTTTCACTCACTGCACTTCACGAATCTCTTGTACGTAAAATCAATTGATTTTAGAGGAATGATTCTACCCACTTAAATGGCACAAAATCAATTTAACTTATTGAATTTTGTAAAAAAATGTACTTCCTTCTAACAAACTTCAAATTGTAAAATCTTCTACCAAAAATCAAACTCATGGCATTTCCTTAGTGAAATATCACAAGTAAATCAACAATATTATTTACACTCGAGACTATTGTTGTATCCAAAAAACGATTACATGCGTGTAATACTTGTTTGGAGAAATTTTAAATTTCAAGCACAAATGAATGAGAGACACCGAAATTCACACTTACTTGTAAAATAAGCAAAAATGTAAAAATAATACTATATAGTTACATAATTAATTAGTTACATAATTACATAATTAAAGTTTTTAAACAAAAAGAATCCCAGACGTATGAAACGCGAACGTCTGGACACTATTATTTTTCGGAAAATTCAAGATTGTGAATAAAAAATATGGAAA